>NC_064855.1:76560280-76855466 GCF_024139225.1 Suncus etruscus
CTGGAATCAGATCTAGACTATGGTGTAATTTGAATGCAAATAAATTTTCTATTGCCAAGAAATATTCTGTACCGTCTGCTAGTTATATCAGTTAACCCATATTGTGGATAAAGAGCTTGGCAACAGACAAATAAGCTATCCAATCTGTGTGGTATAACATTCATTCTTTTTTAAAAATTTCAAAGCTTATCCTCCCAAAAATAGTCTATAAATAAAATTTATCTGTTAAAAATACAAATCATAAATTAAAAATTTTAAAAACTTTTCAAGAGGTATTTTTTCTTTACAATATAATTAGATAATTATTATTTATTTGTTTATGGAAACAATGATTAGACTCAACTACTGGAAATAGAATGAAAATATTTAACCAAATAAATAAATACTGCATTTATACCCAAAACAAACAGTGAACACTGTAAACAGATAATACCTTGGAACTAATTCTTGGTTTTCCCATATTAATCTAAGGAATATTTAAAAGCCCTTAGCAGGGAGATAAACATCCTGTTCATTCTGCATATTTTTTTAATCTTTTGTTCTTTTGATCTGCTGATTCAAGATCCCTAAATTATTTTGGACACTTACTGCAAAATGCACCTTAAAAATATTAGCTGATTTCCCATTTCATACTCCAAACATATGGTAGCTTCTTGTATGTTATGTCAGTATTTAAGCCTAAAATATATGCTTTATTATTTTTCTAGAATTCTTCTAACAAAATAGCATAAAGTAAGTGGCTAAAACAATAGAGATTTTCTGACAACTAAATATCTTCAATTAAATTGTTACTACTAAATCTATGTATCATCTTACAATCTAGTTAAAAATGTCATCTACCTCATCCTAGATTCTGGTGATGTCTATTAATCTTTATTGTTCCTAGGATACATCACTTCTATTCTGCATGTGTTATCATATGTGTTATCAAATCATTTTTCTTCTATATGTTGAGACTCTCGTGTGAGAAAATCATCGGATTGCTTGTTTAGAAGGTATCTATAACTTCATATTCATTCATATTATTTTAATTAATTTATTAAAATCCTTTATCTGAGTAAAGTAAATTATTTTGTACAAGTATGAATGTTAAGACTTTAACACATATTTGCAGGACACACAGTTCAATACCTAAGACTGAGTAATTAAAGGAATGATCTCTCATTCTGCTTTGGTCCTGTAATCTGACTTGGTATACTATTAATCACTGTATTGTTTTTTATTTAACAGAATAATTCCCTGCCTTGTGACTTTTTTGGTAATTACTTTATTTAAACACATGGTTAAAAGGTTGCTCATAATATAATCAAGCACTTTTTCACAGTTACAAATTTAATTGTTTATGATTCAATTTCAGTCACACAATGTACAACACTCTTCATCAGTGCATAATTCCTACTACAAATGTTCCTAGTTTTACTCCTGCCCCTTCCTTATTTTTTCTCCTTCGTTGTCGTTGTCATTGTTGTTGTTTTCTTCCTCCTTCTCCTCCTCTTCTTTTTCCTCCTCCTCCTCCTCCTCCTCCTCCTCCTCCTCCTCCTCCTCCTCCTCCTCCTCCTCCTCCTCCTCCTCCTCCTCCTCCTCCTCCTCTTCTTCTTCTTCTTCTTCTTCTTCTTCTTCTTCTTCTTCTTCTTCTTCTTCTTCTTCTTCTTCTTCTTCTTCTTCTTCTTCTTCTTCTTCTTTCTTCTCATCCTCATACTCCTTGATCTTCTCCTATTATTTCTTCCTTATTTTTTCCTTTTTCTTAACTCTTGTATTTTTTTTTCCTTTTAGACTTTGTGGTTTTAATGGTATTACTGAAGATATCTTCTTTCAATACACAGTTCTTGTCCAGAGTGATCATTTTCCAACTCTCATTTTCTTTTTTTTTCTTTTTTCTTTTTTTTTTTGGTTTTTGGGCCACACCCGTGTGATGCTCAGGGGTTACTCCTGGCTATGTGCTCAGAAATCGCCCCTGGCTTGGGGGGGACCATATGGGACGCCGGGGGATCGAACCGCGGTCCTGATCCTTGGCTAGCGCTTACAAGGCAGACACCTTACCTCTAGCGCCACCTTCCCGGCCCCCAACTCTCATTTTCATAGTGGTAACTTATCTGCTTCAACAGTTCTCCCCCACTGTTTGTTCTTGTAACTTTTGTCTTTATTGTTCACGGGTATTAAAACCTTACTTTAAGGATCCTAGAAATGAGTGTGATTATTATCTATACCTTTTCCACTGAATGATTTTACACAGCATAAAAACATTCCATATCCACCCACATATTAATAAAGTTCATTAGTTCATTGTTCATTACAGCTGAATAGTATTAAATTGTATAGATATACAGTTTATCCATTTCTCTGTTCTTTGGCACTTCATCATTTACAAATTCTGGCTGTTGTGAATAGTGTTGCAATGAACATAGGAATGAAAAGGCTTTTACTTCACTGTGTTTATGGACTCCTAGGGTGTATTCTTAGAATTTATATTCCTGGGTCAAAAGGGAACTCAATTTCTGTTTGTTTGGTTTCTTTGAGGAATATCCATATTGTTTTCCAAAATGGCTGGTCCAGTCGACATTCCACCAGCAGTTAAGGAGAGACCCTTTCTCCCTGGATCTGCACTAGTAATTGTTGTTCTTGTTTTTGTAATGTGAGATTATATTTTAATTTGTGAGATGATATTTTAATTTGCTTCTTCCTGATGATGAATGATGTGGAGCATTTTATATGTGCCTTTAGCCATATGTATTTCTCTTGAGACTAATTTAAAGATACTGGCAAATGATTGGCAATGTTGGTGTGTCCATTTTAGTTCATATATTGAAATTTTAAACCTCGAAATTGAATTGGAAGTGATAAAGGTGGAGGAGAGAATCAAGCGCATATTATTAATCTAGAAAAGAAATTTCAAAAAGTCCACCACTCCTCTATCACTGTGAAAATGCAGGAGAAAGATGCTGTTTTAGAATCAATCTAGTCATGAATCTACTGTGCTCATATCTTAATTTTGATTAATGTACAAAATTATAAAATAAGTGTTTTTTTTAATAAATACTTTTTATGAGACACTATTCTATAGCATTCTATTACCACAAGACAAATTATGTAGGACATTTATTTTCCATGTTTTCTAGGTAATTATGCTTCCTTCGAGATTGAGAATTCATTAAATTTATAGTTGCTAGGTTTTGCTGAATTATATAGGAGGTGAATTTTATAAACTTTTATGCAATAAAATATTTATTTTTATTTTTTATTTTTAAAAATATATATATTTTATTATTGATAAAATAAAATACTTTATAAACTATACAATTTTGTTTTATAAATTACATTTGGATAGAAAGTCATTCTTGAAAAAATAATGTACTTGAAGAGAATTTTTATGCTATTTCTGTTCATTAATAATTGATAGCCCAATGGGGCCCGAGCGATAGCACAGCGATAGGAACTTTGCCTTGCACTTGGGTGACCAAGGACAGACTTGTGTTCGATCCCCACTGTCCCCTATGGTCTCCCAAGCCAGGAGAGATTTCTGAGCACAGAGCCAGGAGTAATCCCTGAGCGTCACTTAGTGTGGCCCAAAAAACAAAATAAACAAAAAAATAGATAATCCGATTATATTGCAGACATTGAGGTTCACGCAATACGTGTAACTGACACTTGTTGGTCCAAAGGTACAATGTGGTTTTCTGAATACTGCCTGGTGTGATCATAAAGACCTCTGAGAACTCTAAGAATGGCTTTGATAATTGTGACACCATTGGACCTCAATGCATTACTTCTTGGTTCTTGCATTGAACCACAGCTGGTTAATAGAAAATAGAGAGAATATTTTTCTGGGACTCCTGAGCAATTTTTTTAAGGAAAAATTAGAAAAAGAAAAATAAAACTAAGAAATAAGTACTCATTATTGGTTTCTCTTCTTTCAGATAATTGCAGTAATATCATTGGCTTAGCCTCCTTGGAACAAGAGTTGATTCCACCTTAAGAACGGATTTTTCCAAAGAACTGTAGCCAAATTTTAAAAAGATAACTCTGCTCACAATTCTAGCTAGAAATAATTTGTTTTCTGACCATTTAATTATATTCCAAATGCAAGTATGTCAGTGTTTTATATTTTCTTAGGGAAAAATGGTGGGTCTCAGATGATAATTACAAACCCTGTCTTATCTTCATTGAAACCAATCACAACCTTGCCTTTGTTGAAATACATATCAAAGAAAACTACATAAATTGCTTTAAGCGGGGGACATCTTTGTTACTCATTCTCCTTCATACTGGTGTACATATATTTTCTGGTAAGATCTCCTAGGTCTCATTCAGATTGCTTTAAAAATAGTCACAGTATACTCTTAAATTCCTGAAATTTTTCTGTTTCTGGAAGGGTGATATTTAATAGATCTTCACTGATTTTTTTAATAATAACTTTTATAAGTTACACTTTTATGCATCCTTAGATGTTTTGGGAGGCTGAATTTTAATTTTACATATAATATAGTCTAAAGAGACTTTTAAGTTTGCTTCAAATGTGATGCAGTAGGGGACAGAGAGATTGTAAAAGGGTAAAGGGATCTTCCTTGCATGCTGCTAATCATCATGGAATCCTGGCACCCAAAATTTTTCCAGAATGATCTTTGAGTACAGATGGACAATTAAGTCATTAGCATTGCTGTCTGTATACCACCAAGCCCAGTAATTCTCTATTCCAGTAATAATCAAATGTTACACTCTATAAAAGTCTATTAAAATTTGGACAGTTGGAATTGAAATGTGTCAATAATGCACCAGTGTGATAGTACAGCACATAGTGTGATTGCCTTGTGCATTACTGTTGCAGATTTGGTCCTAGCCATCCCAAATTGTTCCTTGGGCCCTGACTAAAGTGATCCTTGATCACAGAGCCAGAAGCAGGTCCTGAGTATCACTGAGTGTGATTTAGTAAAAAAAAAAAAAAAAAAAAAAAAGAATTTGTATATAATTAATACACATTTATCAACACATTAAAATCTGTAGGAAAATTATCTGTAAATTTACCATTTATAATTATTGTCATATAACAGCTTTCTCCTTTCTTTTACTTTATATTGCTTATTAATAAATAATAAATAATCCATCATTAATCATTAGCCAATGCCTATCCATCTAGAAATTGGTAACTATGGTATGAATAGAGGATAGTGTTTTATTTTATTTAAAAATTGACGTTAATTATTGTCATTTTATTAATGACCTCAACTCTCTATTTTCTTCTTTTTCCTTTTTGTTTTGGAGCCACATCAGTGTTGTCCAGGGATCACTCCTGGCTCTGTTCTCAAGGTATATTTCTGGCAGATTTAGGAGACTATATGAATCATTGATATCAAGCCCAGGTCAGCAATAAGCAAGGAAAACACTGTACAGTCTTTCTGGCCTACACATACGTTTCTTCTTTTTAATATAATTTTTATTTTAATCATAGTGGCTTACATATCATTGAAAATAATATTTTAGGTACATATTAACATAAAATCAGGGGAATTCCCATTACCGAATTGTCCTCCCTCCACCTCCGTTGTTCCCGTTCTACTTCCCATATCCTCTTCCTTCACCCCCGGGGCTGCTAGAGTAAGTGGTCCCCTCTGTGCCTAGCTTACTACTTAGTGGTCTTACACCTGTTTGGTCTTCATACCTCCCTTATCCCCCCCCACCAATAGGGAGGCTGGACTAGATAGTTCAAGCTATGTGGTTTTGTTTAAAGAAGAGAAAAGTAATAACCTGGAGAAAAAAAAGAATCAAATACTCCGGAAATGGGCGAAGTCCTTCTGGAGGCTTTCATCCTTGGTTTGAGAGATGAAGGTGAAAAGGAAGGTGAAACACCACAACAGTACATAAAGAACTGTCAAATAAAATAACCAGTGAGCATTCCAAAAAAAAAAAGTGTAAGCACCATATAAAAGCCATGGTATTGAGATAAAAAAATGTGGCAGAGCACATAAGAAAAGAAAAGAAGAAAATAAATAAATAAATAAATATAAATGTAGACATCCACTTCAATAGCCAAACCACAACAATGAAATCAACCAAAAATAGGTAAGTAAATAATAATAATAATAAAACTGTTTTGTGCTTTTTTCCCCCTCCTGCAGATGCACAGTAAATAATGTTCAGAGAGTAAAAAAAAGCACACTTGGTGATACTCCAGGGGGGACGGAATGATAGCACAGTGGTAGGGCATTTGCCTTGCATGCGGCTGACCCAAAACAGACCTGGGTTCCATCCAGCATCCCATATGTTCCCCAAGCCAGGAGCAATTTCTGAGCACATAGCCAGGAGTAACCCTTGAGCATCATCAAGTTTGGTCCAAAAAACAAAATACAAAAATAAACTCCAGGACCATCAGGGCTATATCTCGTGTGTTTGAGTTCAGAAAGTTGGGAAAGATGTTTATGCAGTGCTTGGGGATAAAGTCATAATTTCACATTAACTAGGAATGTGTTATGCCACTTAAATTATATTTCTGATGCCAATTATTGATTAATTTTATTTTGAACACTTTTGCACACTAATTTCTAAAATTCAAATAGTCTATCTTATCTCTTTTAAAGTATATTATATTTTCTCTGTAGGATTACATTGTTCTATAATGGTATGTAAATTCTACTGCTCTATATACACCATATTGTATGGATATTGAATTTGTTCATGTTTCCAAATTATTTTATGGAATAGTGCTACAATATATTATTTTTATTTTATTTGCTTAATATTTATTGTCATTTTGTTAAGTATAATAAAGCATTGGAGTTTAATTGATTTAGAATATTAGGGTTATTTATAAATTATAATATATAATATATATGTAGTTATTAAATGACCCTCTAAACATATCCATTATTAAATTTTTTGGTAATGTACCATGCACAATAAGATGCATCAGTTTTATAACTAATTTTAAATACAAATCTTTATGGCATTCATTCTATTTTTCATGTCCTATCTAGCAGTTTTTTTTTATTTTTTTATTTTTAAACAACTTAATTACATACATGATTGTATGTATTGGGTTTCAGTCATGTAAAGAACAACATTCATCACCAGTGCAAACGTTCCCATCACCAATGTCCCAAATCTCCCTCCTCCCCACCCAACCCCCACCTGTACTCTAGACAGGCTTTCTATTTTCCCTTTACATTCTCATTATTACGATAGTTCAAAACGTAGTTATTTCTCTAACTAAACTCATCCTTGTTGTGGTGAGCTTCATGAGGTGAGCTTGTAACTTCCAGCTCTTTTTTTCTTTTGTGGTCTGAAAGTTATTATTGCAAGAATGTCTTTCAATTATTCTTAAACACATAGATGAGTGAGACCATTCTGCATCTTACTCTCTCTCTCTCTGACTTATTTCACTCAGCATAATAGATTCCATGTCATCCATGTATAGAAAAATTTCATGATTTCATCTCTCCTGAACTGCTGCATAATACTCCATTGTGTATTGTACCACCGTTTCTTTAAGCCATTCATCTGGTGAGGGGTATCTTGGCTGTTTTCAGAGTCTTTGCTATGGTAAAATAGTGCTGCAATTGAATATAGGTGTGAGGAAAGGGGTCTTTGATTCTGGTTTCAGATTTTTTCTAAACTCACTATAAGCTGCATAGCATTACACCTTTTTGTCATTTCAACCAAGTTGGTGGCTTTTGTATTTATCTCTTATTACAGTGTCAAACTGTATAGTCCAATGAGTAATGAGAGCTGCACATTTTTTATGTGTTGTGTATTAAAACCTTTGATACCTTTCAAAAATTATTTTAAAACACTCAGTACTTTTGTAATATCTATATTTTCACATTATTCTAAAAGAATATGGGATTTATGTAGTCAGGATGGATCAAAAGAGAATAATTATGTATGTAACTTATAGCAATACCCACAATAACTTGCCTCCTGCCTTTTAATGTAAAAAGAACATAAGAGCCAAGAAAGGAGGGCTGCTTATGCATGAAAGGCAAGCTTTTTCAACTTAATAATATTCCCTCTGCAAGAGTGTTTATTTATTCATTAATTTCTTAATTTTTATCGCTATAAGAATGCTCAAAATGATCCTTATCCTCTTAGAAAAAATTAAGTGTAGCATTCTATTGATCGGTGGTACTGACAGCAATTAAAAAATTGGAAGACCAATAAAACAGTGATGAAAGAGATACATAATATATATAATGTGTGTGTAATGTGTGTGTGTATTGAAGATTAACCACCTTCTGATACCAAAAGACACTGTGACTTCAAAAGCAGTCTATTATCAAGCAATTCTCCAGGAAAAGTAAGCTCAACCACTGGTTTTCATCAACATGGGCCCAGTAACAATACACTTGAGTTCAATGTGAAAGTCAAGTAAAAATAGCACCAGATTAAATTGACTATGAATAACTTATATGACACAAATATAATTAAGATTACCATCCTGATCATACTTAATATAGAGAATAAAATTTTTGTTCTACTTGACTCCCACTCTATAAAAATTAGGATTTGGTCAAAAAAATTGGGTCATCTAAACTAAATTCATCTAGATGCTGCTAAGTATATTTTTCAACCTAAACAATTAATTGTGTGAAATATCACTAACTAAGATACAATGTTGTAAAGGTAGATTTCTATAGGCCTAATGCATCTTAGAGAATTTTATATTCATTATTTAAAATTCCAATAGTCCATGCTTCATACCACAGTAAACTAATAAATTTCAGTGTTTGATTTTTATAACTGATTATTTTAGATAGCTCATCAAGGTGAAATATTCAGCATTGACTTTATTAAGTCCATTTATCTGGAATATTTATGTCTTTTGGTGTATCACATGCTTTCATATATAGGCTTTAATAGAATTTTCTTGTATTCATATGCTAAATTTTCTTCATCTGTTAATGGAAATTTTAGCTTTATAATTTCCTTAACTAAAGTAAAGGAGTGCTAATAGGGACCATGAAAATGCTTCTATTTCTTTAATATCAGAGGAAATTCTTTTTGTTGTTGTTGTTTTGTTTTGTTTTGTTTTGTTTTAGGGGTAACTCCTGGCTGTCTGCTCAGAAATAGCTCCTGGCAGGCACAAGGGGGACCATATGGGACACCGGGATTCGAACCAACCACATTTGGTTCTGGATCGGCTGCTTGCAAGGCAAACGCCACTGTGCTATCTCTCCAGCCCCAGAGGAAGAATTCTTACATTACAAAATGGAATGAGAAAATTAGGAATCTCTTGAAATTATAAACTGGTATTCCTGCTAAGTACTGTAACATATTTCTGAGGAAAAAAAGGAATCTAAACTTCCCCAAGTAAATATTTCAAAAATAAGAAGGTGAAGAATTAAGATTTTTACCAACTGAAATCTAAACAATTATTTATATTAATAGAAAAGTGAAAATAAACAATATTTTCTTTATTCCAGTTTTAAGCCTACCTTGAAATGTAGTGCATACCACTCAGATGTTAAAGTTCTCTGGAGTGTTCCATTTATTCAAGTCCAGGTTTTTTTAGTCAGAAATCCCTTTTTTTCTTAAATATGAAAACATACATATTGCTTTCTTTTGGTTTTCTTCCTTTTTTTTTTTTTTTTTTTTTGGTTTTTGGGCCACACCCGGCGATGCTCAGGGGTTACTCCTGGCTGTCTGCTCAGAAATAGCTCCTGGCAGGCACGGGGGACCATATGGGACACCGGGATTCGAACCAATCACCTTTGGTCCTGGATCGGCTGCTTGCAAGGCAAACACCACTGTGCTATCTCTCCGGGCCCGGTTTCTTTCATTTTTTAATACCAACTCAGAATGGGTCAAAGTTCATGTAGTATTACATATCCTTTACCACTATTTTGCCCTATACTACCTTTCTTTTCTCAATAAGTGTATATCATATTTTTATATTAACTTTCTATATTTATGGTTTCTATGTTTTATGCTGATAAATGTACATTGTATTAGACCTTTAAATAACCCTGCATAGCATATTTCTTACATGCACTTTTATATAATGGTAATTTTTTAAGAAGTATCATTGTAGCCATATTTACAATAGCCAGACTCTGGAAACAACCAAGATGCCCTTCAACAGATGAATGGGCTAGAGAAACTGTGGTACATATACATAAAGGAATATTATGCATCCATCAGGAGATATGAAGTCATGAAATTTTCCTATACATGGAGTGTACATGGAATCCTATTTATTCTGAGTGAAATTAAGCCAAGAGGAGGGAGATAGACACAGAATAGTATCACTCATCTGTGGGTTTTAGAAAAATTAAAGACATTAGAATAATTCCCAGAGATGAGGGCCAAAGGACCTGCTCAAAATATGAAGCTCACCACAGAATGGTGAGAGCAGTTTAAAGAAATAACTAGGCTGAGAACTATCATAACAATGTTAGTGAATGATGGATGTTGCAAGCTTGTCTCACATACAGATGGAGGATGGGGAGGAAGAGATGGGCATTGATAAAAGGAAAGGGTTTGCCAATGGTTAAGGGGAGGAGTCTTGTTATGACTTGAAACCCACTAAACTATTATGTTTGTAATCTTGTGTTAATAAAGAAATTATTTTAAATAAGTATCATTTCACACATGTTTCATGAATAGCTCAACATAACCACCAAAAAGACTTTTTTAAAAATTTGCATAAACATTTAATCTATACTTGTTTCATCTATTCCTTTTATTTTTAAAGTATTTCTTTAGACACTATCGTTTTATTGTCAGTCTAAGATTTGTTTCTTTTTTTATTATTATTATTTAGGTTTTCTTATAGTGGAATTATGACTGCCCATAAATGAGTCAGATAAAACAAGTACAAAACACATATAAAAATTCCTGGTTTAATCTAAATCTCTAAGCTCTGCTACTTTTTTTTTCCTTTTATTAATGTCACTAGATTATTTTTAAATGTAAAATTAATATTCATCTTGCAATACCATTTAAGTTCATGAATTGGAATATTTCCTATAGATTCAGCATAAATTATTTTTATGTTCACAATTCTTTATAAGTTAAATCTTATGAGAAAAGTTTAACTTTAAATAAAACCATTCTGACCATTGGCTAAACTTATATGGCATGAGTAATCCCCTGACTTTAAGGTCACTGACGAAATGGTGAAAATGAAATTCAGTATAACTTGTAGACATTTAGTGAGCTCTCTAATCAGATAACACACTGTCTTACATATGAGAGAAAATCTAGTTCATGAAATATAGCCTGTTAAATTGAATGAGTTAATACAAACTATATTCAATTTTTTATCATAACCAGTTGTTTTTTGTGTGTGTGTGTTGTTTTTGTTTATTTTTTGTAGGGCGCACCTCGTGGTGTTCAGGGGTTACTATTGCCTTTGTGATCAGAAATCTCTTCTGGCTTGGGGGACCATATGGGATACTGGGGATTAAACCTGCATCTGTCCTGGGTCAGCCATGTGCAAGGAAAATGGCCTATCATTGTGCTATCACTCTGGCCCCATAACTAGTTGTTACTACTGATTCATTTGAAAGAATTTAGAAAGTACAAGTCACACATCTAGTTCAAAAGATTATAGAATATAAAACTCATTTTGGATACATAGTTGATGGTCTTATATTAAATTTTTAGCTCAAATCATCCTGCTAACTTTCTCAAAGTCATGCATAAATCTGGTTTTCACTCTCTGGCTACCTCTCTTATTGATAGCAGTGAAATCTTCACTCCTCTTACATAAAGTCTTCATGTTCTTTGATTGGTTATCATTTTTATCCTGATTCCTTAAATTCTGGGTTGAGACCGATGGAGATTGAACTCAAAATATGGGGAAGAGAAACCAGAGTGATAGCACATTGGTAGGGCATTTGCCTTCCAAGCAGCTCACCCAGGACAGATGGCATTCTATCCCCGTGTCCCATATGGTCCCCAAGCCAGGAGCAATTTCTGAGCCCATAGCCAGGAATCACCCCTGAGCATCACAGATTTTGGCCCCAAAACCAAAACAAATGAACAACAACAACAATAAACAAAAATATGGGGAAGAATTAATTGATGTTCTAGTGCTGGAGAGGAGTTTTTTAAAAGGTCTCAGACAAGATCAAACTCTTATCTGAATTTCATCGTATACTCATGCATGTTGTTTTCCCCCCAGTAAAACTCTATTTCCTTTTCTTCTAGAGTTGCATTAATAACAATTTTTTAAGTAAATTTAGGTTCAGGTTTAACTAGAACTTGATGGAAAAAAGGATGAAAAATAGGAAATACAATATTTTACTTATTCTCTTTCATTTGTATATAGAGAAAGATTAATTTGCCTTTTTTTTAAACCTTGAATAAAATTCCGATTTCTTTACCCAGTTAGGTATAAGCATTTACCTTCTGTAACATAACAACAAAACTGTAAAATTATCTTTATCTTATAATCCAAATTTCTTTTTTGTTTGTTTTATTTATTTTTGGGCTAAACCAGCAGTGCTCAGAAAGAAATCACTCCTTGGCATCTTATGGACAATATGGGATGCCAAAGATAGAACCCGTTTCTGCGGCATGCAAGGTAAATGCCCTACCAATTGAGCTATTGCTCCGGTCCGAAATCCACATTTCTAATACTCAAAATAAGCTTAAACAAGTGATATTTACTTCTGATAGTTATTACAGATATGAATTCTATTAGCACTGGAAAACTCTGCCGTCCCCAACAAAGTTCAGAATCCAGGTGCTCCACAATCTTATTAGCATCAAAGCAACAATGGCTGCTGTCTTTAAAACCAGTATTTGAAAAAATACAAACTTTATTTTTTTCAGTCTCATTCATAGTATGTAGAGCTATATATAGACAAAGCCGGATAGTCTTCAAACATATACCTTATGGATTTAATAATCATTCATAAATATTACAAGATTCTTTTATATTTATTAATATTTATCACTTCCATAAAAAGGAGAGTTTTAAACAAGACCACCATGATATCCATAAATTATTCATTGGCTTACTAATGAAACAAAATCTAAAGAAAAACAAAAAAGATGAAAATGATGCAAAGGACAGTTTGAGATATCACAGGAAATCCTAACTTGATCTCCTCCAGCTGGGTGCCCAGCAGGACTCGAAATGATATTCACCTGAACATAACACTTTTTAATCCCCTCAAAATACAAAATGTTTTTTTTTCCTAATGAGGAAGTAGTTAAATTCAATATAATTGTATCTTTTTTAATTTGTCACTTTACATTTTTTTAAAAAGCACCATGTTTAATTTGGTTCTTAATGGTAATGATAATGATGAAACTAAATTTAATTAAAGAAACAAAAATTACCATTTCTTTGGATACTTCAGCATTTCTTACAAACTTGCTTAAAAGCTTGGATGCATTATATTTGAGTCGTCACAAATTAGAGTGTGCTACTTATTAAGCTGCATATTCCTATCAATACAGAGCTGAGCACACTTTAGGAACAACAAAATGTTCTGTTCCTCAACCAATACACCATACTATTGAGATCCAAGCCACATTGCTATAAGTTTATATATTAGCATAGTATTTTATAATTGCTACTTATCATTTTATAAACCGGTTACTACATATACATTATTATATTAAATATTTAATTTTTATGGGTGTTTTATTGTGCAGCCTCACTTAACATAAGCTTTCTTCTCAACAAATATTCAGGGGATATAGGCACAATAAACTATTGTTTGGATGATTCACCCTGCTTTCTCCAAGGCTTACTCTTGACCTCTGTGCTCATGAATCATTTTCGGTGGGTCCTTTAGACGACCATATTCAATTCAGGGGACAGAATCTAGATTAGCCTCCCTACAAAAGCAAGAGCCTTGAACCTTGTTTCATCTCTGAAGCCCTGTGCATTATGCTTTTTACTTTCTTCAATATAAAAACTAGGTCCATTTCATAAGAGGGAAAAATAAAAGTTTAGATAACAGTACTGGGTAAAAAGTATTTTGTAGTTCATATGATAATGAAGATAAGAGAGCTTTGTTTTCTTATTGTATTCAAGGTCAATAGATACAGTAAAGAAATAAAAGAGAAAAATTAACATGAATGTTCCTTAAGAATTTTTATTTTTATGAGAATAAAAAAAATCCTTTCTTTGAAGTCACCAATACATATTTGTTGAAAAAATGTAAGATTTTATTCTGTTCTGCATTTTGATTTAATTTTCTTTTGCTTGTCTGCTTTTTGTTTTGTTTTGCTTTGTTTGGGGGCCATAGGTTACAATGTGCTTAAGGCTCCTCCCACTCAGAGCATGGGGATCATTCTTAGTGGTGATTGAGGGATCCAAACAACGGCTAAACATTAGAAGTTTTTTGATGCTAGGCGACACTATCCATTGGCCGATGGTGAGACATTTTGGGGTCCAAACTGAGTTCATCTGAGTTCAAGTCCTCATTCATCGTCTTGAGTGGACTGAGCAATCCATAGCACTACAGGCCCAGTATGACCATGCGCTGCTGGTATACCCGTGAGGCGACTCCACCATCAGCTTCCGGCCTAAGCAGCAAGTAAAAGACGGCCAATTAAGACCTTTGCTTCTCCTTGGAGTGCTGGTGGAATATCACCAAGGCCAGGGAAGAGCTGCCCTTCATTCATGAGGTGTTATAGGAATTAGAAATTGTCTGGCTCACAGACCATTTAAAAAGAGTCCATGAATTTAGAACTTGAGGATGATGATGAGGTGTACATTAGTGGACAGCAACGGAGAGATCAGCCCTTGGACTTTGTTATTGCCTATGACTTTGAAAAGAAGGTCTTGGGTTCTTCTTCTGGAGATCCTGAAGTTCCAGTATCTATTCTTTTTTTTTTTAATGTTTATTGTGGTCAAAGTTAAATTACATTTCTTTACTGTAATATTTGAGGCATATAGTGACAACGTGTGAGGGGGAATTCCCACCACTAGTGTTGTCCTTTCTCCACCCTGTTTCCCAGGCATGGCATCCCACATCTCCCTCCTTTACCCCTGTAATGCTAGTGCAAACTGTTTCCCCTTGTACAGCTTGATGTAGATTGGGTATCGATTCTGTTGTCATTGACTTTTGGATTGGTATTCATGGTCTGATCAGTTTTATTTCCACCAAATGAACATTTGGTCTTGGTACCATCGGGGGAAGAAAAAAAAAGCAAACAAAAAAGAGAAAAACTAGGAGTCCGTCTAGATGTTATAAATATCCATTTAGAAGAAGGAAGGAAAAAAAGAAGAAAAAGGTATTAAAACAAAACAAAACTGAGACAAAAAATAAGAAAGTATCAACAAAATTACAAAAAAAATAAACAAAGAATAAACCAAAGCCAAAATCATCAGCTATGGGAAAAAAAAGAAAGGAAAAATAAAAACCCAGATGAGAAGATGAGAACAGAAACTTCTTAAAGGTTGTTGTTGTTGTTGTTTTTCTTCTTCTTCTTCTTCTTCTTCTTCTTCTTCTTCTTCTTCTTCTTCTTCTTCTTCTTCTTCTTCTTCTTCTTCTTCTTCTTCTTCTTCTTCTTCTTCTTCTCCTTCTTCTTCTTCTCCTTCTTCTTCTTCTTCTTCTTCTTCTTCTTCTTCTTCTTCTTCTTCTTCTTCTTCTTCTTCTTCTTCTTTTTCTTCTTTGTTTTATTTTTGTTTGTTTTATTTTGTTTTGCATAGGCACAGTAAATATTGGGGAAATTACAGCGGGAATTCCCTTGGCCTAAGAGATACACTATCCAGTATCTACTCTTACGTGAATGGGTTAATGATTGTGTGTGGAGATGCTATGCCAGATGGAGCAAGCCAATTGTTCCTTCCAATTGTTTGAGTAATACCCCAGGATCTATCTGTTTCTGGTTCACCCAGAAACATAGCATTGGGCTATTTTGACCTCAAGGAGCTTGGGGAAAGTGAACAAAGATGATTATTACTACTTGCCGGGAGTTCTGACACGCCTGTTTAAAGTTATTTAGCTGGGGCTCTTACAAAGTCATTTATACTTATGTTCTTGAGAAGGGTAAAGTAATTATTTTGGCCTTCACACATGTAATATATTAGCAAATACAAAAACTACGGGTTAGTTATCTGCATGCTGCTGACAATTCTGATGGAGCAGTTTATTGACTCGCTATTGATGCCCTAGGATAAGCAGAATGACTTGATGCAATTGGTGTTTCATACGATGGAGAGGCAGTTGTATGATTATAGTATGGCCAGCCCAACCCTGTATCACCGTGATTCTGGACCAACTGGGATTAAAGGTCTGGAAGTAGTTTATTGATCCAATCTAGGTATTTTAAACCATTTTCAACAACATGAGCTACAATAAAGAAATTTAAACTATTAGGAGCTGCTCTTTAAAAACTAAGTTTGAACCGAAGTCATACTTAGATGATATGTTGACTTGCAACCATATTGTATACAATTACAATCCTGAAGAGATAAAACAAGTTTTGGAGCTTCTAAATGAATTATCAAGAAGAGTAATGCAGATTATAATTTCCATGGCTTTTGCAGACCACCATCTCAATGAACCACAGCCTCACTGAACCACATTGCTGCTAAGGATAACTCTCCATATAAAAAGAAAGAAAAGAAAACAAAATGTGGAAAAGTATAGCAGTTGGACTTGGACATTCCCCTTGAATACCCCTCTCTAACGACTGTTGAACCTGGATATGCCCCTTGAAAACCCCCTTTAATGCTGGATATAAAAGGAAAAACTTGAACCTTTTGTAGAAGGAGGCTAGGATAGTAACCAGAATAGGCCTGATGGTATCAGGGCCAGAGATAAAGCATTGGAAAAATGCTGTCTGCTTTGTTTCTATTCCCTTTTCTTTCTTTGATCCCAGGCCTGCCCTGGCTATCTCTGGATAGTAAATTTTCATTTATCTTTCTCTTCCTCTCCTTAGAACTTCAGATGTGGCTGCAGCAGGCCTCAGACACCAGGAGAAATAAAAACTTAATTTCAGTTAAATTTTTTTTATTTTTTTCTTAATTTCTTTCTCTCACTTCTTTCTTTCTTCTTGCTTTCTCTCTTTCTCTATTTCTCTTTCTTTCTTTCCTTCTTTCCTCTTTCTTTTTCTTTCTTTTTTCTTTTCTTCTCTCTTTCTCTCTTTCTCTTTTTTCTTCCTTCCTCCCTTTCTTTATTTTGTTCTTTTTTTCTTCTTTCTTCTCTTCTTCCTTCCTTTCTTTCTTCCTTTCATCTCTTTCTTTTTTCTTCCTTCCTTCCTTCCTCCTTCCTTCTTTCTTTTTCTTTTATTCTTTCTTTCTTTCATTCATTCTTTCTTTCTTTCTCTCTTCTTTCTTTCTTTCTTTCTTCTTTCTTTCTTTCATTCATTCTTTCTTTCTTTCTCTCTTCTTTCTTTCTTTCTTTCTTCTTTCTTTTCTTTTCTTTCTTTCTTTCTTTCATTTCTTTCTTTCTTTCTCTCTTCTTTCTTCTCTTCTTTCTTTCTTTCTTTCTTTCTTTCTTTCTTTCTTTCTTTCTGTCTTTCGTTCTTTCTTTCTTTCTTTCTTTCTTTCTTTCTTTCTTTCTTTCTTTCTTTCTTTCTTTCTTTCTTTCTTTCTTTCTTTCTTTCTTGCATGCTTGCTTTCTTGCATGCTTGCTTTCTTGCTTTCTATATGGAATGCTAGGATTCAAACCACTATCCTTCCTTCCTTCCTTCCTTCCTTCCTTTCTTCCTTCCTTCCTTTCCTTCTTCTCTTTCTTTCTTCTTTCTTTCTTTCTTTCATTCTTTCCTTCCTTCCTTCCTTCCTTCCTTCCTTCCTTCCTTCCTTCCTTCCTTCCTTCCTTCCTTCCTTCCTTCCTTCCTTCCTTCCTTCCTTCCTTCCTTCCTTCCTTCCTTCCTTCCTTTCTTTCTTTCTTTTTCTCTTTCTTTTCTTTTTCTTCTTAGTTTTGCCAACACACTCAACAGTGCTCAGGCATTACTCCTGTCTCTTGCTCAGGTATCACATATCTTGGTGCACTGAGGACCACATACAATGTTGAGTATAAAAATAGGGTACTCTGTGTGCATAACAAGTGCCTTGAATCCAATACAATTATTTCAAGCTACTTCTGATTTATCAACACTAAGAATTTTTACAAATTGGCTCCAATAACAAAATGGAATAACAAAATCATTTAAAAAACAGCCTACTTTCCTTTTTCAAAGATAACACAATTACACGGATTTATTGTGCAAAACTAATTCATTTCTGTCTTAAAAATATGAACTTTTTAATTACTCACTCAAATTTGTTGAAAGACTATTATAAGACTTTAAATTGGGTTTTTCTACAGAATAGTGTTTAGAGAATTATTTTCTGATTGAAAAATATGAACAGTCAACTTACTGACTTTATACTTTTCTTTGGTGTCTAAATATTTATGATAATGGCAAAAGATTTTGCATAAAGTACTTAATTATAAGAGTGTTTAAAGATTGTACAAAATTTTAGTCTTTATAAAGTATTTAGAAATCCATCCATTTTGTATATTTATATATTTCAGGTATTATGCTATTGTATAGTATCACTCTTTTATAAACCAGTATTCAGGCTGCATCTTTCTGCATCACAAAGAAAAATAGGAGAAGCATGTCAGTATAGTTTACCACAGTCTGTCTTCAAAGCAGACATGAAATGGTGTTGCTACATCAAACATATGTAGTACATCCAAATCAATAAAAGTATTATATAAAATTCTAAGTATTTTGTCACCTACAGATATAATATCGGTAAGGTTTTGAGACTGTATTACAGAGGTCAGGGGGAACCATACTCTATATTCCCTTACTCTAGAAACTATGTACAAATTCACATTCAAAATATTCCTTCAACAAATAAGTTCAATAAATGAGGAGATGCATTTAATGCCATTTTCACAGGAAATATTTAAAATTTTAAATTCTAGAAGCTCTAATGTAATCTGCCAGCCTATCCTGTCTATAGAAATCATGTTTTGGGGAAAATCAAAACTTTTATTTTATTTTATTTTATTTTGTTTATTGGGACACACTCAGTGGTTCTCAGGGGTTACTCCTGGCTCTGAGCTCAGAGGTTGATCTTGGCAGACTCAGGAGACCATATGGGATGCTGGGATTAAAACTACCATTTGAATACAAAAAATATGAATACAAAATATTGAATACAAAAAAATCTGAATAATTATTCAGATTGGGCAAACAAATATATCTGTTCATCTCCCAAATATGGCTGTTCTACTTTCAGATAGAATTTCATGATATTTCCATGAGATAGTTTGTATATTTTTTTGTTTGTTGGCCACACCCAGTGGTGTACAAGGTTTAGTCCTTGGAGAAATCAGAAGACAATAAACAATTATGGGGCTTGGAATCAGACCTAGCTGCAGCATGCTATGCATCTTAACTATTGTACTTTTCATGCCCTTCATATGTTTTTATTATTTTTATAATTCCTCTATATGAGATTAAATAAAATTAATGTACATTCTCCTTGTTTACAATCATCCCAATTTATTATGTATAATAACGATTTTAAATTCATGGGACTCTCACCTTTCTCTGTAAAACCCCTGTTCACTCTGAATGTATTACTTATGCTCTCTCCCTCTTTTTATAATTAAGATTCATTTACTTCACTAATACACACATCTATAAAATAATGAGCTATGATTTGAGGATATAACTAAAGAAACAGAGTGGACGTTTTGTATATGGGACACATGTGTTTGATACCTGGAACCCCATATTTCCACAAGCACTGTTGGAAGAAACCAGGAATTTCTAAGACAGAAATAAATAAACTCTGAGCAGTGCTAGGTATGGCACTGAAATGAAAATAAAATATAAGAAATCACAAGCTGTAGGCAATTACCTTCATTATACTTTAGATATATTCTAGTTTGTACTCTGTAATCTGCATACCATTAAATACAGGGAACAGATCTATAGATATGGATCCAGATATGGATATTATATGACTCCCAATTCTGTCTTTAAATATTTCCTATTTTACTACATGACATGACAAACCCTAAAGTAGAACTTCAGTTTTTCTCAAACTCTCTATATTTTTAACTTTCTTAACCTTGTTCACCATTCTTTTTCTAATATAACTTGCTCTTCCTGATATCTTTAACCTGTTTTACAGTTCCAAAACACTACTTAATTTCTTACTATTTCCTTATGAGTTAAAAAGTTATAACATTTATTTTAGTACAAATATATATTATACTAAATAGATTTTTGTGTATCAATCATAAAATTAGGCTCAGTGCATATTAATGAGTTAATGCTTTGAGAATAGATTAATTGATTTAAATTTTAGTTTTACACTCACATCCTGTGGGCCATTTGCAGCCTTCCATACAACATTTAGTGGCCTGTGGACAGCCTTCAAATATCACAGTATTTGCAATTATTCGCTTACTGAATAATCGCAATAAAAATCGCATTAGTAAGAAAAAATCACGGGGCCGGGCGGTGGCGCTGGAGGTAAGGTGCCTGCCTTACCTGCGCTAGCCTAGGAGACGGACTGCGGTTCGATCCCCCGGCGTCCCATATGGTCCCCCAAGCCAGGAGCGACTTCTGAGCGCATAGCCAGGAGTAACCCCTGAGCGTTACCGGGTGTGGCCCAAAAACCAAAAAAAAAAAAAAAAAAAAAAAAGAAAAAATCACATTACACATTCGCATACCCTGAGCAGTTCCATTCGGGGCATGCAAATGTTAATTGCGATTTTTTGCATTTTTTTCGTACTAATGCGATTTTTTAAATTTTTTCTTTATTTAAGCATCTTGATTACAATTATGATTGTGATTAGGCTTCAGTCATGTAAAGAACACCCCCCTTCACCAGTGCAACACTCCCACCACCAATGTCCCAAATCTCCCTCCATCCCACCTGTACTCTAGACAACCTTTTCAGTTTCCTCATTCATTCAAATGATTATGGTAATTCTCTGTGTAGTTATTTCTATAGCTGCACTCACCACTCTTTGTGGTAAGCTTCATGAAGTGAGCTGGAAGTCCCAGACCTCCTCTCATTGTCTCTGAGGATTATTGCAAAAATGACTTTTATAGTTTTATTTATATAGGTACTTCACATCTTTGGTCAATTTGACTCCAAGGTATATGAGTTTGTGTGGCACTAATGTGAATGGGATTGCCTTCTTGAAGTCCATCTCTTCCCTTTCATTATTGGTGTATAACACATCCATTGATTTCTGTGTGTGATTTCTGCCACCGTTCTATATGAGTCTATTGTTTCTAAAAGCTTTTTGGTAGAGTCTTTGGGGTTTTCTAAGTAGAAAATCATGTCATCTGCAAACAATGAGAGTTTGACTTCTGCTTTCCTATCTAGATTCTTTTGATATCTTTTTCTTGCCTTCCAGTACTATGTTGAAGAGGAGTGATGAGAGCAGACAGCCTTGTCTTGTACCCGAATTTAGAGGAAAGGCTTTTAGTTTTTCTCCTTTGAGGATAAAATTTGCCATTGGCTTGTGGCAGATGTTTTTAACTAGATTGAGAAAGGTTCCTTTCATTCTCATCTTGCTGAGATTTTTAATCAAGAATGGGTGTTGGACCTTATCAAATGCTTTCGTGGCATCTATTGATATGATCATGTGATTTTTATATTTCTTGTTGTTGATGTTGTGTATAATGTTGATAGATTTATGTATGTTAAACCATCCTAGCATTCCTGGGATGAAACCTACTTGGTCGTAGTGTATGATCTTCTTGATGATGCATTGGATCCTATTTGCCAGGATTTTGTTGAAGATCTTTGCATCAGCATTC
The DNA here is from genome assembly GCF_024139225.1 of Suncus etruscus. Lineage (NCBI taxonomy): Eukaryota > Metazoa > Chordata > Mammalia > Eulipotyphla > Soricidae > Suncus > Suncus etruscus. The sequence goes on from NC_064855.1 coordinate 76,581,971, forward strand.
ATCAGGGATATTGGTCTGTAATTTTATTTTTTGGCAGCATCTCTGTCTGGTTTTGGTATCAAGGTTATGTTGGCTTCATAAAAGCTGTTTGGGAGTGTTCCCGTTTTTTTAATTTCATGGAAGAACCTGGCTCGGATTGGTAGTAGCTCCTCTTAAAAGATTTGAAAGAATTCATTATGAAATCCATCTGGGCCTGTGCTTTTCTTTTGGGGCAGATGTTTGATTACAGTTTCAATTTCCTCAGTAGTTATGAGGGTGTTTAGATTTGCTACATCCTCCTTACTTAACTGTGGAAGGTTATAAGTGTCCAAGAATTTTTTTTCTTTTTTCCTTATTTTTGATGTCTTTTTTTTTTAATTTTTATTTTGATCATAGTGGTTTACATAGTGTTGACAATAATATTTTAGGTACATATTTACATAAAATCAGGGGGGATTCCCATCACCAAATTGTCCTCCCTACACCTCCGTTTCTGTCCTACCTCCCATTTCCTCTTCCCTCGCCCCAGGTCGGCTAGAATATGTGGTCCCCTCTGTATCTAACCCACAACTTAGTAGTCTTGCACCAGTTTGGTCTTGATGCCTCCCTTAGTTCCCCCTCTAACTGGAGGCAGGACTAGCTAGTTCAAGTTGCGTGGTTTTGTTTGAAAAAGAGAAAAGTAATAAACTGGGGTAAGGGTCTAATACCCCGAAACTGGGCGGGATCCATCTAGGTTCTCATGTTTAGTAGCATAAAGTTTCTCAAAGTAGTCTATAATTACCCTTTGGATCTCTGCAATATCTGTTTTGATTCCCCCCTTTTCATTTCTAATACAGGTTTTCAGGTTTCTCTCTCTCTTTGTGAGTTTTGCCAATGGTCTATCTATCTTGTTTATGTTTTCAAAGAACCAACTTCTGCTTTCGTTGATCTTTCGGATTGCTTTTTGGTTTTTCACTTCATTGATTTCTGCTTTCAGCCTTGTTATTTCCTTCTGTCTCCCTATTTTTGGGTCCTTTTGTTAGTCATTTTCTAATTTTATGAGCTGCATCATTAAGTTATTCAGGTATGCCCCTTCTTCCTGATATGTTCTTGTAGAGCTATAAATTTTCCTCTCAGGACCGCTTTTGCTGTGTCCCATAGATTCTGGCAGTTTGTGTCTTCATTGTCATTTGTTTTCAGGAAAGTTTTGATTTCCTCTTTGATTTCATCTCAGACCCACTGGTTGTTCAGTAGCAGGGTGTTTAATTTCCAATTGTTAAATTTTTTCTTTTGTGTGGCTTTGTAGTTCACATCTAATTTCAGAGCCTTGTGGTCAGCAATGGTAGCCTGCATGATTTCTATCCTCTTAATTTTATGGAGGTATGTTTTTTGTCAGCATGTAGTCTATTCTGGAGAATGACCCATGTACATTGGAGAAGAATGTGTATCCAGTTTTTTTGGGATGGAGTGTCCTATATATATCTACTAGTCCTCTTTCTTCCATTACCCTTTACAGGGCTAGTATGTTTTTGTTGTGTTTCAGTCTGGTTGACCTATCAAGTGTTGACAGTGCTGTATTGAGGTCTCCCACAATTATTTTGTTATTATTGATTTCTTCTTTCAGATTTGTCAGTAACTGTATAAGATAATTTGCTGGTCTATCATTGGGTGCATATATGTTTAATAGTCTGATTTCTTCCTGTTGCACATATCCCTTGGTTAGTACATAATTTCTATCTTTGTCCCTTACCACTTTTCTGAGTATAAATTTGGTGTCATCAGATATTAATATGGCCACCCCAGCTTTTTTAAGGTTGTTGTTTGCTTGGATGATTTTCCTCCAGCTTTGATTTTGAGTCTATGTTTGTTCTGAGTATTCAGATGTGTTTCTTGTAGGTAGCAGAAGGTTGGATTCATCTTTTGGACCTATTTTGCCACTCTGTGTCTTTTAATTGGTGAATTTAGTCCATTGACATTGAGGGAGATGATTATTATAGGATTTAATGTCATCTTTGTAGATAAGTTTGCTGTGTTTGTTGGTCTCTCTTGTCTTAAAGTAGACCTGTCAGTTTTTCCTGTAAGGCTGGTCTTTCATATGTGAAGTTTCTGAGCTGTTGTTTATTCATGAAGCTATGTATTCTTCCTTCGTACCTGAATGTGAGTTTGGCTGGGTGCAGTATTCTTGGTGAGGCATTCATTTTATTCAGTCTTGTCACAATATCCCACAACTATCTTCTGGCCTTGAGAGTTTCTTGTGACATGTCTTCTGTAAGTCTTAGGGATGCTCCTTTGAATGTAATTTCTATTTTTGATCTTGCTGCTTTCAGTATTCTATCTCTACCTGTAATATTTGTCATTGTAACGAGGATATGTCTTGGGGTGTTTTTCTTTGGATCTCTTTTAGCTTGTACTCTTCGGGCATGCAGGATTTGATTGCATGTAGTATTTAACTCTTTGGGAGTATCTCTTTGATGATGATTCTTCCTGGAGATCTCCTACCTGGGTCTCTGGGACTCCAATGATTCTTATGCTGTTTCTGTTGAGTTTATCAAAGATTTCTATTTTCACATGTTCACATTCCTTGAGTAGTTTTTCATTGCCGGTTCGTTTTTCTTAAGGTTCTTTTCTAATATCTTCCTCTGTTTTGAGTTTTTCTGCATCTCCTCTTCCAGTACTCTGATTCTCTCCTCAGTTGCTGTTACCCTGCTGTCGAGGCCATCCACTGAGATTTTCATTTGAGCTACTGTGTTTTTCAGATATGTTATTTCAGTTTGGAGTTTTCTGATTTCTGTCTTTGTGTTCTGTTCAGATCGATTTATGGTTTCTTTGAATTCTACAAACATCTTCCATATTTCTATTTTATTTTTCTTATCTGAGAGATTAATTAGATGGTTGGAATTTTTTAGGTCATCCAAGCTATCATCTTCATTCTCTGTGCATGTGTTTGCCTGTGAGGTTTCCCCACTGTCACGCTAGTAGTGTGGTTTTTCCTGCGTGTTGTGGTGAGTTTCAATGGTTAGAAAGAGTTGTAAGTTTTTTGGGGATGCGCTCCTTAGGCCTCTGAGGAGACCTTCTGGTATTCAAGAAACAAGGACAGGCACAGGAGAGATTTTCCTTAAAGTCCTCAGAGTGATCAAATGCACAACAGGGCAGAGCCTCCGCAGGCCAGAGAGCTCTGCTATTGGTTGGCGACCCCCACAGTCAAACTGTGCTCACTCAGTCACTGGGCAGCTTCAAAATGCAGTTTTTTTTGGGAGGCACTCCCTAGGCCTCTGAGGAGACCTTCAGGTATAACCCTCTCTTTTGGACTCATTTCATACAGCATAATACTCTCCTATGTTGTCTTTTATGGTTTTAGGTCTGATATAGTAGCTCTTAATATATTTTGATTTGAATATGTTGCATAGTGTTAAAGAGAATTCTAAGTTTTTTTTTGCATATAGTTGAACAGTTTTCCCAAAACCATTTGTTGAAGAGGCTTTCTTTGTTCATTTTTTAGTTCTTGAACTTTTATCAAATATTAATTGACCATATACCTAGGAGTTAGTCTCAAGTTATTCAAGTCAATTCCATTGGTAGGATGGTCTGTCTTTATTCAAATAACATGCTATTTTAAAGACTATGACTTTATAATACAGTTTAAAGTTAGAAAATATGATACCTCCTATCTTCTTTATCCTAAAGATTGTTAACAAAATTGGTGGAGGTGTATGGGCCAATAAAAATTTAGAAATGTTTAATCAATTTTTTTAAGAAATATCTAGGGAACTCTATTCAGATTTCATTAAATCTGTACAAAGTTTTGGAATTTTTGCAACTTTAATCATGTTAATCCTCCATTGATCAGGGGATATTTTTTCATCCCTCACCCCTGGGGCTCCAAGAATACATGGTCTCCTCTATGCCTAACTTGCTACTTAGTGTTCTTACACCTGTTTGGTCTTGGTACCTCCCTTATTTTCTCCTGTAAGTGGGAGGCAGGACTAGATAGATAAAGTTACATGGTTTTGTTTGAAGAAGAGAAAAGTAATAAACTGGGGTAAAAATCAAATATGCTGAAAATGGGCAGAGTCCTTCTAGTGGCTCTTATCATTGGTTTGAGAGATGAAGGGGAAAAAGGTGAATCACCCCAACAGTACAAAAAGAAGTGTCAAATAAAATATCCAGTGCGCACTACGACAATAAAGGTAAGCACCACATAAAAGCCATGATCTTGAAATAAAAACATGGCAGAGCACATAAAGAAAGAAAAGAAAGGAAGAAAATAAATATATAAATATAAATGGAGACAACAACTTCAATAACCACATCAAAACAATGAAAACGACAAAAACTAGATAGATAAATTAAAAAAAAACGAGAAAATTTGTTTTGTGCTTTTTTTTTTCCCTCCTGCACAGGCACAGTAAATATTGTGGTTATTCAAAAAGGAATTCCCTTGGCCTAAGAGCTACAGGGTTTCTCCACCCTTGGAGTATATTGTCATGAGATTAACTATAGACTTCGTACAGGTTCATTTACTCTCCCCTTGGTGCTTTCGTGCTGTTTGAAAGACTTCTGCTCTGTCCTGGGTGATAAAGTCAGACCTCTGTATTTAAAGGTCTCAGTATCTACACAAGTCAAGGGGAGGAACTTATGATGAAGTCTTTCTTTGTGGTTCTAAAAGTTCTGCTCCCTCAGTGTCATTTTAATCCGTCTTCTGTGGTTGGTGGTCTTGGTTTTGCATTGATCCTAGGATGTTTCCAAAAGACACATTCTGTTGCAATTTTCTCAGACAGACCTTTGAAACTGGAGATCATGGTTGTTGTGTAGGCCATAGCTCACACTCTAGACTAGGGCATTTTTATTGGTCCCAGGATACAAACAGTCCGGTCTTGGTTCTATCAGCCAGTCATCTGTAGATCGCAGTCTTGGCTTTTGGACAGGCGAAAGGGTGAAGAGTCTTCTGATTTTGTCTTATTGTTAGCTGTAGGAGTAGGATAACCTGCTCTTAGGTCAAGTTGTTTCCATATTCCTCATTGTCAGGATATCATTTTAGAGCTGGCACTTGATGGTGTCCCAGCAGTATTAAGGATATCCCAGACGGGATTTGTTTCCTGTAGCTATTGTGAAGAACTGTGTCATTTCTATGTCTGGGATCCAGGGTTCAAGGCTGGACAAATGATGTCTAATCATCTGGTGTCAAAGTTGGGTCCACATGACATATTTTCAGGGTGGGAGATGTCACTGTATTGTAAACAAGTATGAGTTCTTATCCCTAGTAGATAAGAGCTCTTTTTTATATGTAAGATTTCCCCCTTTTTTAGTGTGTCTTTGGAGGGGGAAATGGCGCTACATTATATTGCCGGTGCATTTGGGGGTGAAAAGAGAAGAAAACAGAACAGGTCACACTCCCAAAAAATATATTAAAAAAAGAAATAAAACTATATGTGCTCAAATATATAAAAAATAATATAACAAGGTAATAAAAGGAACAAAATGATGCAAAAGACTATCTTACATTTGGGGGAAAAGCAGGTAAAGAGGTACTGTGTACAGGTCTTATACTTATAATGGAAGTATAGGTTTCCCCATTGTCTTTTGGGATTTTCTTGTGGTGTGTGGTTTCCCAAGTGCCTTTTCATCACACACCCTGACCTTCTTCAGATTGGTAAGAAAATCATGGCAGGAAGATCTTGGGAAGAGTTCTTGCTTTGGGGATAGTTTTAGAGTTAAGTCCATTTTTAAGTAACAGTCCATATTAGGAAGAGTTGGTAAGGAGGGAAGCGCAGCATGAGTAAGCAGGGGAGTTGGTTGGCTCTTCTTGCTGGGGATGAGGTGTGGGTTTGACTGGGTGTCCCTTCACTTGGGTGCTGGTACTGGTTCGTTGGGGTAGAAGGTCAGTCTTGATGCCTAATGGATTAAGAACTGAGGGAGAAGAGTTTTAGTAAGGTGAGAAATCTGGATGGGGTTGGGGATGCAGGGATCATCGGATACCCAAAGGGGGGAAAGAGGAAAGAATATAGAAGGGGCAGGAAAAAGGAAAAGAGAAAACACATTAAAAAGAAAAAGAGAAGAGTAAAGAAGATAAAAGGAAGAAAGTAATGAAAAGAGAGGAGAAAAGAGCAAGGGAAATCTAGTTTGCTTGAATGTGTTCAATGAGTAGGGCCTGTAGTATAAGACTGTAGGTTACTGTTGGTGCTATGGTGGTCTAGGTATAACCTAGAGATAAAGTGTATGTTAAAGAGTTTTCTCGGGACATTCTCATAGTGCAAGCCAGGTATGGTATCTTGTGTGACTGAGACCCGAGATGCCATCTTAGTTTGTCCATCATTTGTATCCAAGGATGCCTGTGGACAGAAAAGCTGAGAGGTTATTTTAAATATTGTAAGATTAAGGCATTAAGACATATTGTTATGAGATGTTTCCGTTGGAGTCAGTGATTTCCCATGGTATTCTTTACCTGTATTTCTGTATAAGATCCCTAAGGGGATATTATGGGCCTTTGTGGTAAAAGGCTGATTACAAACCTGTTCTCTCTATGCTGCTGTTTTTACTGTTGTTGGTTTCTTTGTGATATAATGTGTAGTCAAGAGTTTGTGTTGTTCTTCTTTCATATGTTTTGGGTACTACTTTCCGGTATTTATTGACTGTTACAGTGTTTGTAGTTTCTAGCCTGTTAAACCCTGTTATTAGATTGTTGAGTATTCGTTGTATATAAGGTGTATGTTCTAGGTGCTTCATAATAGTGCTATCATTCTGTATTTATCTTTCTGACTTATTTTGTTTAACATAATATGTTCTAGATCCATCCACATTGCTAACAAGTGTGTGATTGTATCATTTCTGACTGCCATGTAGTATTCCATTGTGTACAGATACCACATCTTAATGATCCATTCGTCTGTTTTTGGACATCAAGGTTGGTTCCAAGACTTAGCTATTAAACTGAGTGCTGCTATAAATAGAGGGGTGCACACATACTTTGGGATGAATGTCCTTCCGACTTGGGGGTAGATACCTAGGAGAGCAATTGCTGGGTCAAATGGCAGCTCAATTCTTAGTTCCTTGAGCACTCTCCAGACTGCTCTCCATAGGGGTTGGACTAGGGGGCATTCCCACCAGCAGTGGATGAGAGTGCCTTTCGTACCACATCCCCGCCAACAGAACCATAAAATTTTGTTTAGTAAAATTGTAGCCTGTCACTTTTACATAAAAATAAATTGTTTCTAAAAGCTTTTATGTTGAGTATTTAGGATTTTCTAAATATTATTGTGCTTTCTGCGAACATTGAGAGCTTGACTTCTTCCTTTACCATATGGATACCTTTTATATTGTTTTTTTCTTGCTTACTTGCTATGACAAGAATTTCTAGTTCTTCATTGAACAGGAGTGATGAAGGCAGGCAAATTTATCTTCTGCCAGTTTATAGGGAAAAGGCTTTTAGCTTTTCCACATTGAATATAATGTTTGCCATAATTTTGAGTCCTATCCCATCTTGCTGTGAGTTTTTATCATAATAGATGCTGGATCTTTTCAAATGGCTTCTCTGTATCTAATGAATTAATCACACAATTTTTTTTTCTTTTATCGATATGGCCTGTTATGTTGCTTCAGTTCATATGTTAAACCATTCTTGTATCTTTGAGAAAAATTCTACTTGAAATAATGGATGAACTTTTTGACAAACTGTTGCATTCTATCTGCTATTATTTTGCACATGATCATTGCATTTGTGTTTATCAAAGATATTTATCTGTAATTCTTTAGTTTTTGTGGTGTATCTGAAGACACTGAAATAGTGTATCTGAAGAGTAATGTTAGTTTCAGAGAATCTATTTGGGAGTATTTCTGCTTCTTCATTTTCCTGAAAGGCCCTAAAAAAGGATTCTCAAAGGTTTAGAATAACACACTTGTAAATCCATCAGGGCCTGGGCTTTTGTTTTGTGGAGTCTGTAGATTACCATTTTAATTTTGTCAGTAGTTATAGGTCTATTCATGCATTGCATATTTTCATGATTCAACCTTGAGAGGTTATGGAAATCTAAGAATTAATTCATGTTTTCTTGTCTCTCATTGTGTGTCACAAAGAATCCCAAGTAATCTCTATTTATTCTTAAATTTTGGTAGTGTCTTTTGTGATATCCCTCACTTTTATTTCTGATTTTGTTTATTTGGGATTTTTCTCTCTCATTGTGAGTCTTTTTATGGTATATATATATCGGTTATTTTCTCAAGAAACAAACTCTTGCTTTCATTTCTCTTTGGTTTTTGAATTTATGTTCATTAATTTCTGCTCTTACATTTATTATTCCCTTATTCCTGTCTAATTTTGGCACTATTTTTGGTATTATCCCAATTTCTTTTTTTTTTATAATTTTTTTTTATTTAAACACCTTGATTACATACATGATTGTGTTTGGGTTTCAGTCATAAAAGGAACACCACCCATCACCAGTGCAACATTCCCATCACCCAAGTCCCAAATCTCCCTCCTCCCCACCCAACCCCCGCCTGTACCCTAAACAGGCTCTACATTTCCCTCATACATTCTCAATATTAGGACAGTTCAAAATGTAGTTATTTCTCTAACTAAACTCATCACTCTTTGTGGTGAGCTTCCTGAGGTGAGCTGGAACTTCCAGCTCTTTTCTCTTTTGTGTCTGAAAATTATTATTACCAGGGTGTCTTTCATTTTTCTTAAAACCCATAGATGAGTGAGACCATTCTGCGTTTTTCTCTCTCTCTCTGACTTATTTCACTCAGCATAATAGATTCCATGTACATCCATGTATAGGAAAATTTCATGACTTCATCTCTCCTGACAGCTGCATAATATTCCATTGTGTATATGTACCACAGTTTCTTTAGCCATTCGTCTGTTGAAGGGCATCTTGGTTGTTTCCAGAGTCTTGCTATGGTAAATAGAGCTGCAATGAATATAGGTGTAAGGAAGGGGTTTTTGTATTGTATTTTTGTGTTCCTAGGGTATATTCCTAGGAGTGGTATAGCTGGATCGTATGGGAGCTCGATTTCCAGTTTTTGGAGGAATCTCCATATCGCTTTCCATAAAGGTTGAACTAGACAGCATTCCCACCAGCAGTGGATAAGAGTTCCTTTCTCTCCACATCCCCGCCAACACTGTTTATTCTCATTCTTTGTGATGTGTGCCATTTTCTGGGGTGTGAGGTGGTATCTCATCGTTGTTTTGATTTGCATCTCCCTGATGATTAGTGATGTGGAACATTTTTTCATGTGTCTTTTGGCCATGCGTATTTCTTCTTTGTCACAGTGTCTGTTCATTTCTTCTCCCCATTTTTTGATGGGGTTAGATGTTTTTTTCTTGTAAAGTTCTGTCAGTGCCTTGTATATTTTGGAGATTAGCCCTTTATCTGATGGGTATTGGGTGAATAGTTTCTCCCACTCAGTGGGTGGCTCTTGTATTCTGGGCACTATTTCCTTTGAGGTGCAGAAGCTTCTCAGCTTAATATATTCCCATCTGTTAATCTCTGCTTTCACTTGCTTGGAGAGTGCAGTTTCCTCCTTGAAGATGCCTGTAATGTCCTGGAGTGTTTTGCCTATGTGCTGTTCTATATATCTTATGGTTTTGGGGCTGATATCGAGGTCTTTAATCCATTTGGATTTTACCTTTGTACATGATGTTAGCTGGGGGTCTAAGTTTAATTTTTTGCAAGTGGCTATCCAATTGTGCCAACACCACTTGTTGAAGAGGCTTTCCCTGCTCCATTTAGGATTTCCTGCTCCTTTATCAAAAATTAGATGGTTGTATCTCTGGGGAACATTTTCTGAGTATTCAAGCCTATTCCACTGATCTGAGGACCTATCCTTATTCCAATACCATGCTGTTTTGATAACTGTTGCTTTGTAGTACAGTTTAAAGTTGGGAAAAGTAATTCCTCCCATATTCTTTTTCCCAATGATTGCTTTAGCTATTCGAGGGTGTTTATTGTTCCAAATGAATTTCAAAAGTGTCTGATCCACTTCTTTGAAGAATGTCATGGGTATCTTTAGAGGGATGGCATTAAATCTGTATAATGCCTTGGGGAGTATTGACATTTTGATGATGTTAATCCTGCCAATCCATGAGCAGGGTATGCGTTTCCATTTCCGTGTGTCCTCTCTTATTTCTTGGAGCAGAGTTTTATAGTTTTCTTTGTATAGGTCCTTCACATATTTAGTCAAGTTGATTCCAAGATATTTGAGTTTGTGTGGCACTATTGTGAATGGGGTTGTTTTCTTAATGTCCATTTCATCCTTATTACTATTGGTATATAGAAAGGCCATTGATTTTTGTGTGTTAATTTTGTAGCCTGCCACCTTGCTATATGAGTCTATTGTTTCTAGAAGCTTTTTGATAGAGTCTTTAGGGTTTTCTAAGTAGAGTATCATGTCATCTGCAAACAGTGAGAGCTTGACTTCTTCCTTTCCTATCTGGATTCCCTTGATATCCTTTTCTTGCCTAATCGCTATAGCAAGTACTTCCAGTGCTATGTTGAATAGGAGTGGTGAGAGAGGACAGCCTTGTCTTGTGCCAGAATTTAGAGGGAAGGCTTTCAGTTTTTCTCCATTGAGGATAATATTTGCCACTGGCTTGTGGTAGATGGCCTTCACTATATTGAGAAAGGTTCCCTCCATTCCCATCTTGCTGAGAGTTTTGATCAAGAATGGGTGTTGGACCTTATCAAATGCTTTCTCTGCATCTATTGATATGATCATGTGGTTTTTATTTTTCTTGTTATTGATGTTGTGTATTATGTTGATAGATTTACGGATGTTAAACCATCCTTGCATTCCTGGGATGAAACCTACTTGATCGTAGTGGATGATCTTCTTAACGAGGGATTGAATCCTATTTGCCAGGATTTTGTTGAGGATCTTTGCATCTGCATTCATCAGTGATATTGGTCTGTAATTTTCTTTTTTGGTAGCGTCTCTGTCTGGTTTAGGTATCAAGATGATGTTGGCTTCATAAAAGCTATTTGGAAGTGTTTCTGTTTGTTCAATTTCATGAAAGAGTCTTGCCAAGATTGGCAGTAGTTCCTCTTGGAAAGTTTGATAGAATTCATTAGTGAATCCATCTGGACCTGGGCTTTTGTTTTTCGGTAGACATTTGATTACTGTTTTAATTTCATCAATGGTGATGGGGGTGTTTAGATATGCTACATCCTCTTCCTTCAACCGTGGAAGATTATAAGAGTCCAAGAATTTATCCATTTCTTCCAGGTTCTCATTTTTAGTGGCGTAGAGTTTTTCAAAGTAGTTTCTGATTACCCTTTGAATCTCTGTCATATCAGTAGTGATCTCTCCTTTTTCATTCCTGATACGAGTTATCAAGTTTCTCTCTCTCTCTTTCTTTGTTAGGTTTGCCAGTGGTCTATCAATCTTGTTTATTTTTTCAAAGAACCAACTTCTGCTTTCATTGATCTTTCGGATTGTTTTTTGAGTTTCCACTTCGTTGATTTCTGCTCTCAGCTTTGTTATTTCCTTCTGTCTTCCTATTCTTGGGTCCTTTTGTTGAGCATTTTCTAGTTCTATTAGCTGTGTCATTAAGCTACTCAGGTAAGCTCCTTCTTCCTTCCTGATGTGTGCTTGCAAAGCTATAAATTTTCCTCTCAGTACTGCTTTTGCTGTGTCCCATAAGTTCTGAGAGTTTGTGTCTTTATTGTCATTTGTTTCCAGGAACCTTTTTATTTCCTCCTTGATTTCATCTCGGACCCACTGGTTATTGAGCATGAGGCTGTTTAACTTCCAGGTGTTAAAGTGTTTCTTCTGAGTCCCTTTGGAGTTCACAAATAATTTCAGAGCCTTGTGGTCAGCGAAGGTAGTCTGCAAAATTTCTATCCTCTTGATCTTATGGAGGTATGTTTTATGTGCCAGCATGTAGTCTATCCTGGAGAATGTCCCATGTACATTGGAGAAGAATGTGTATCCAGGTTTCTGGGGATGGAGTGTCCTATATATATCCACTAGGCCTCTTTCTTCCATTTCTCTCCTCAGGTCTAGTATATTCTTGTTGGGTTTCAGTCTGGTTGAACTGTCCAGTGTTGACAAAGCCGTGTTAAGGTCCCCCACAATTATTGTGTTGTTGTTGATATTATTTTTCAGATTTGTCAACAGTTGTATTAAATATTTTGCTGGCCCCTCATTCGGTGCATATATGTTTAGGAGAGTGAATTCTTCCTGCTCTACGTACCCCTTGATTAATATAAAATGTCCTTCTTTGTCCCTTACAACCTTCCTGAGTGTAAAGTTTGCATTATCTGATATTAGTATGGCCACTCCAGCTTTTTTATGGGTGTTGTTTGCTTGGATAACTTTTCTCCAGCCTTTTATTTTGAGTCTATGTTTGTTCTGACTATTCAGTTGTGTTTCTTGTAGGCAGCAGAAGGTTGGATTGAGTTTTTTGATCCATTTAGCCACTCTGTGTCTCTTAACTGGTGCATTTAGTCCATTGACGTTGAGAGAAAGAATTGTCCTGGGATTTAACGCCATCTTTATTTCAAAATTTGGTGTGTCTTTTGGGTAGTCTTGTCTTAGATTAGGTCTTTCAGTTTTTCTCTTAAGACTGGTTTTGTGTCTGTGAAGTTTCTGAGCTGTTTTTTGTCTGTGAAACCATGTATTCTTCCATCAAACCGGAAAGTGAGTTTTGCTGGGTATAGTATTCTGGGTGAAGCATTCATTTCATTCAGTCTTGTCACAATATCCCACCACTGCTTTCTGGCATTGAGTGTTTCTGGTGACAGGTCTGCTGTAAATCTCAGGGAAGCTTGCTTGAACATGATTTCCCCTTTTGATCTTGCTGTTTTCAGAATTCTGTCTCTATCTGTGGGATTTGTCATTGTGACTAGGATGTGTCTTGGGGTGGTTTTTCTGGGGTCTCTTTTGGTTGGTACTCTTCGGGCATGCAGGATTTGATCACATATATTCTTTAGCTCTGGAAGTTTCTCTTTAATGATGTTCTTTTTTTTTTTTTTGGTTTTTGGGCCACACCCGGTAACGCTCAGGGGTTACTCCTGGCTATGCGCTCAGACGTCGCTCCTGGCTTGGGGGACCATATGGGACGCCGGGGGATCAAACCGCGGTCCGTCTCCTAGGCTAGCGCAGGTAAGGCAGGCACCTTACCTCCAGCGCCACCGCCCGGCCCCTTTAATGATGTTCTTGACCATTGATTCTTCCTTGAAATTTTCTTCCTGGGTCTCTGGGACTCCAATGATTCTTAAGTTGTTTCTGTTGATCTTATCATAGACTTCTATTTTCGTCTGTTCCCATTCTTTGACTAATTTTTCCATTGTCTGCTCATTTGCTTTAAGTTTTTTGTCCAATCTCTCCTGCTGTATGGAATTGTTATGTATCTCATCTTCCACAGCACCAAGTCTATTCTCAGCTTCTGATACCCTGTCCCAGAGCTTATCCATTTTGTCATTCACTTCGTTTACTGACTTTTTCAGTCCTGTTAGTTGGCATGTTATTTCAGTTTGGAGTTTTGTCATTTCTGCCTTCATATTTTCTTGGTTCTTATTAGTGTTTTGTTCAACTCGATCCATGGTTTCTTGGAGTCTGTTGAGCACCTTCCATATTGCTAGTCTAAAGTCCTTATCTGAGAGGTTGATTAGTTGTTCAGTCATTATCTGGTCCTCAGAATTGTCATCTTCATTCTCTATGTCTGATGCTGGTCTGCGTTGTTTCCCCATTGTCACATTTGTATTGTGGGTTTTTCTACGTGTTGTGGTGGTATTCATTGTCTATATGATGTAGGCAGCACACTCCTCTGGCTCCTCCCTTTCTGGATGGGCTGACTTGCCTCTAAGGGAGGGGAGTCCTCCGTGGATGAAGCCTCACACTGGGTCAAATCTTAGGCCCGAGCATGCAACAGAGAAGACAGTCCAGAGAGAAATGTTTGCTTCTGTGATATAGCACCGTTCTTAGTGTGATTTTTCCTTCTTGTTGCAATGGAGTTCTTTCCTTAGAAAGAGTGCACGGCCGCTCCGCTTCGCTACGCGGCCGTGCTCCTCTGAGCCTCTTTTTGCCCCACTTGCAAGAGTTTCATGCAAGAGGACAGTAGACAGACATAGACAGGTCACACTCACAGTCTTTCACAGTTGAGCCCCACTGGGCCAGTGTACTTTCGCGGATTTTCCCCGCCTGGTGTCACACACAGGGAGCCAGCTCTTGCAAAGCTTAGCCGGTTTTTATGCTTATCCCAATTTCTTAAGTTGTGCCATTAAATTATTTTTGTAGGCCTTTTTCCAATAAAATCTTGAAAAAGCTTTAATTTTTTTAATAATTTTTTCTGTATCCCCAAATTCTAAAAATTTGAATCTTTATTCTTTTCTGTTTTTCCAGAATATTTTGATTTTTGAACTGGTTATTTAATAATGGCTGATTAATTTCTAGCTGTTAAAGTTATTTATCCATTTCTGTTTGTATACCACTTCTCTTTTTAGTGTATCATTTTTTAAGAAGACAATCTATATAATTTCTATTATCTTGATTTTATGAAAGTATATTTTATTGCCCTGCATATGACCCTTCTTGGAGAATGTCCCATGAGCATTAAAGAAGACTTTTGGTTCAATTTTAGGGGCTGAAAAAATATTTATACATATATTAACTTCCTTTCAATTTTTTATTTCTAAGTCTATATATCCTTGTTAACATTAAGTCTGGTTGATATATCAAAAGGAGATAAAGAACAGTTTTGAACAAGTCTCCAATCCTATTGTTTTGCTATTGATGCATTTCTTCAAATTTGTTAGCTAATGTTTTAAATATTTTGCTGGCTTCTCATTGAATGTCTATGTATTTTAAGTATGATTTCTTCTTGTTGTACATATACCTTAATTATTAAAATAAATACAAACGAAATGACTGTGTCTCTGATAATCTTTATGAGACTGAAGTCTATGTCATCTTTTTTTGGGGGCTTTTGGTAACCCCAGCACTCAGGGGTTACTCCTGGCTCTACGCTCAGAAATCGATCCTGGCAGACTCGGGGCACCATCTGGGATGCTGGGATTCGAACCACTGACCTTCTCCATGCAAGGAAAATGCCTTACCTCCATGCTATCTCTCTGGCCCCAAAGTTTATGTCATCTTATATTATTGTTAATCTACAGCCTTTTAAGGCAGTTGTTTCCTTGAAGTTTTGTTCTCCAACCCATTATTTTGAATCTGTGTTTGCTCTGATTAGTCAAATGCACTTTTTCATGCAGCAAAATATTAATTTTCTGATCTATTTTTGCAAGTGTGTGTTTATTACTTGGTGAATTTAGTCCATTGACACTGAGAGAGATGATTATCATGGTATTTTGTGCCATCTTTTTGTAGAAGTCCAGTGTTTTTGTGGGGTTTTCATGACTTAAATATCTACTTTAGATCTTGTAAAGTTGATTATTAGTTTGGAATGTTTCCAAGCTGTTGTTTATTGATGAAACTGAGCATAATTAATTCAATTTTGAATTACAGTCTTGTGGGTTATGTATATAATAGAATATTTTTGTTTTATTTAGTTTCAGAGATTTTTAAATATAGCCCCAAGTTTGGAATTTACACTTGTTTTCTTACATTCCTGATGAGTTTTAATTAAATATGTTTTCTTTGTGTCTCCCATCTACTAGAATTAAGAGGAAGCATATGATGATCCTACCCACAAGTGACTAAATTACACTGTGATATAGAAGAGACTATTTCAATTGGTCTCTTTCTAGAAGAGTTCTGTGGAGAAAATATATTCATCTTGCAAATGAAAACTATTTATGAGGTGCTTCCATTTTTCTCTGTGTGATAAGCACAATGACAAATATGCATTCAGAGCTTACTATACTTAACATATGTATGATGAATTTCTTAAGTGAATGTTATATTTAATTCTTTAACACTGCTTAGAAGAGTACAGTATTATTATGCATTTTATATAAAATAGTTTAAAAGTTACATGATATGAACAAATTCTTACAGCTAATGAATAGTAGAATCTATATCTTAAGATGTTAATTCCAGAGAAGGTAACATTTTGTTGGACCTGTTCTTTGAAGACAAAAATCAGAATCTTCTTTTAAGCTTTAATTCCTGCTCTTAATTAATATTTTCAATGACTGAGAACTCAGAATTTTACAGAGTAATTGATTTTAATAAAGAGAGTACTAAAGCACTAAAGCCATATCTTAAGTGCTTTATCACAAGTACATAAAATTATGACAGAAAAATAATAATTTATTAAAATGAGCTCTGGTCTTCATTATTTCTTTTTATTCTTTATCCTTTTCACTAAAATCTTTTATATAATTAGAATATGGTGATTGTGATTAAAATATAAACTGTGTAAAAGTTATCCTATAAATTGAAAACTTATAAAACAGTATAAGATGTTACTTATCACAAGCAATACTATATAAAATTATCTTGACAGAGAGGGGAATAGATAAGAGAAGATAAAGAGAAGTCATCTGGTGGCTTATTCATCATAAAGCTTTGTGCTTTTCCTAGACTCTGTGCATGCAGAGAATTTCAATATATTTTACAGGTAACTTTTGTTTCGGAAATATAATATAGAGATAATTGTATAACTAATCTTAAAAAGATCACTCTGAAAACTGAACATCTCCTATAGTTTGTAAACAATCAGAAAGATCTGAATCTAGAAAAAGTATCACTGAGTATGCCTAGAAAGAGAGATTTTAAACAATTGGACTGGAGTGGTAGCACAAGATAGAGTGTTTGCTTTACTCGTGGCTGACCCTGGTAGGACACAGGTTCGATCTCTGCCATCCCAAATGGTCCCTTGAGCCAGGAGTGATTTCTGAGCGCAGAGCCAGGAGTAATACCTGAATGCCACTGGGTATGGTCCCAACTAAAATACCATTTATATAAATATGGTTCAGAATATAATAGGACATAGTAGCAGAGAAAGATATGTTTTCTTATTCATTAAAAGATTTATGTGAAGTATAGAGTACAGTAAGAGAGGAGAAGACTTCTATTCAGGTTACCTTGCACTGGGTTTATTGAATGAAATTCAAACACCCTAGACATAAGAATAATTAGCAAATGGAATGTGAAGAAACCAAGGCCAACTGCCAGTAATTCTACATTATAATCTAATAACCCTGAAATAACAATAAGGGATAATGAAAGTACTAATGGAAAGTATTTAAACAATCCCATTCCAATGAAATGAAGCTCAAAAGAGAAATGTAAGTAATTAAAAGATTAAAAGACAGACAGTAAGAAAAATACCTCTAAATAGCAATGGTATGGGAAAAGCCTTTATTTAGAAGGAAAATGCTAATTATGGAAAAGATGAATGTGACAAAATGAGATTGAGAAATGAAACATGCCATAATATAAAATGTGTACAGTGTGCATATATGTCTGTGTTCCTGTGCATAAGATACTGTGAGAATATCTTAGATATAGAAAAGATATAGTAAAAGATGTGAAAAGATGGGGCCGGTGAGGTGGTGCTAGAGGTAAGATATCTGCCTTGCAAGTGCTACCCAAGGAAAGACCGCGGTTTGATCCCCTGGCGTCCCATATGGTCCCCCCAAGCCAGGGGCAATTTCTGAGCGCTTATTTAGGAGTAACCTCTGAGCATCAAATGGGTGTGCCCCCCAAAAAAAAGATGTGAAAAGAGAAACCAGAGAAGAGAGTGAAAATAATGAGAAGGTGGAGAGATACAGAGAAGAACTGTAGGACCTTCTATGTTACAGTAACAATATTTTCCTTTAATTCCAAGTATAATTAGAATTTATTTTAGACTTCAAAACAAGAAAATGACATAGTGAAATCTAAAGTTTTTTGTAGAATCATCTGTTTGGCATTCATAAAGCAGCTGAAGTGAAAGTGGATGAAATGGCTATGAGTAGAACAGTTCAGAGTTGAGTATTATAGGTGATGAAAATAATACTCTGTAAAACTATAATAATAAAATATAAAAAATAAAGAAACTCATACATATATAATATTTAGAGATTAACTATAGAATCAATTAATGTTGATGTATAAAATAACATTTGTAAGTAATCTCTAAAACAATATTCAGTGATATCAGTTACATTAAAATTCTTCATTGGTAAAATTTGAGACAAACATCACTTAATGCTTTTAACTTATTAAAACACATTAAATTCTCAAAATGAGTTTGTCTTATCATTTTATTAATGTACCTTTTGTTTTTTGCACCTTAGAATATTTGCAGTGGTAAAAAAATAAATCAAAGAAGTTTAGTCAAAAAGATGATAGTGTGATAAAGTAAAAGGAAGATGATGCCTTCTGAAAACATCAGTCACATAAGATGCATAAAATTGAGATGAAAGATCAAATGTCTTCTCCAAAAAATACATATACTAAAGTTTGTTAATTTTTTGAAGAATAAATGAGTTGAAACAATATAATATCTATGAGTCCTATTTAAAGCATAACTTTACATCAAAGTTCTCTTTAGTAAAGGTATAAAGCTAAAATTCTCTCCAGACCAATTTCAGATGTGTAACATATTCAGTGTCTTTCATGACTTTCTAGACATTGTTTTTTTAATATCCATTTTATTATACTTTTCTCATTATATAATTTATCTTATGGACTCAATGTTCTTTCATTCATTGGCCTTTGGCAAAAAGAACTTTTGTTCTTATCAGTCTGATCTTCCACAATTAAATGAAGCAATAGTTTAAAGCAACAGGTAGATATTTATCTTTTTATTAGTATCCATGATTTATTTATAAATTTACTAAAGATTAACTCTTTGAACATTAATGAGGATATAACTATATGGCATCTACACCCAAATTGGTTTTCTGAAGTTTACATTCTAATAAATGAAAGAGGTAGCAGGGGAAAATAAATGAGAGAAATAAACTATTTTCTCAGTATTAGCTCTGGAAAATAATAAATGTATTACTGTAGTAAAATATATAAGTACCTTATATTAAATGATAAAAGAGGACTAATATACTGTAACTTACTTTTTTAATTCAAAAATGTATAGGTAAGAAAATATTTGGGATTTTTAAGAAAAGAAATGTTTTCTATTATGACTCATAGTCCACCAATACCTATAGGAAATTTAGTTGAAAAGAAAGCCAAGTGTTACATAAAACAGACAACTTTCCTATGTTAAAGAGTTTGAAATTTCTCATAAGATTAAGAGATGGGGACACTAATAACTTGAGAAATATTTTATTTAATTTAAATTTGTAATTATTATTCTAGGTATGGCATGCAGAAAATGTTTTATTATAGATATGTTATATGTCATGTACATTGAATATATCTCATTTTATGTCTTAGAGATTTATGTTGAATCCTCCTCCAGGATTCAAAGATATTCATGAACACCATGTAGAAGGCATTCTGAGTAAAACTACATTTTAAATACAATTCCTAATAGTCCAATCTGTGAATGTGAAATTGAACCACTCAGTGATTCAAAGACTTGCCCTAAGCATCACACATGCTGTGCAACATAAACTGAATTTATATATCGGCTTCTTAATTTAAAATCCTTTGATCATTCCAGGAGTCCATCTAATTTTTGAAAACCCATGTTTTAATAAACAAAGCTTAACACTTTATCATTAAATGTCAATGAATCAGTGCAGGTACTTTTCAAACCCAATAGCAAATGTGATAATTTTTAAAGATTTAGGGCCAGAGAGATAGTGCAGAGGAGAGAGTAATTATACTGTGTGCAGCTGACCTGGATTCACTCCTTTGCATGCCTGTTAAGTCCCCAAGCACCACCAGGAGTGATCCCTAAGTGCAGAGGCAGAAGTTAACACTGAGCATACCCAAAAATAAAAAAATTAAAACAATCTTTAATTTTTTAAATATAAAGATGCATAGCATATTCAATATCAAAAATAAAATATATGTAGGTTTTTACAATTATTGTGCCTTCTCAACTATTTATGTATTATGCTATTATATTATAAGATTTGCATACTATCACTATTAGGTAAATATCACAACATTTATTAGGTAAAATTATTAGGTAAAAAACTATTAGGTAAAAATTACTATTAAGTAAAATATCACAAAACTTCACAAACCAAGAATATTTAAGAAATTCTGAAGTGTTGGGTAGAGCAATAGTACAGTGGGTAAGGCATTGACTTGCCTTGTATGTGGCAGGCCAGAGTTAATCGAAGCATCTGACATGGTCCCCTAAGCTCTTCTGAGAGTGATTCCTCAAGAAAAGCTGGGAGGAAATCCTGAGTATGGATAAGTATACCCCAAAACCAAGTAGAAAAAAGAGAAATTATTAATATCTTATTATCTTTATTAGTGTAAAAGACATTCAAGTAGCATGTAAACATCATACATTAAACTGGAAACCATTAGCATTAGCATATGTTATATTTTAGTTCTTATATTATTATGTCAGATATATTAATGGCCAGTTTTAATGCAATGTGTTCTCTGAGCAAGTTGCAGTGCTTCTCTATAGTGAAGCATTTATTATACTGTGGTAGGTGTTTACATGAATGTTATTGATGATTTAAGCAATTTCAAAGAAGCTTGTTTAATAACTCCTGCTGTAAAGGTAATAATAGTGGACAATACAGTCATCTGTCATACAATCCTTCAAAATATTCACATTATGAGCCAACTACTCAGCAGTTTTCCTAGGTGTTATCTACCAGCTGTAAATGCCTCCTTATTTTCAGTTTTATATTGCATCAACATAAGTTAATACTGACATTACAAGATAATTTCTCCTACTCTCAATATCTTTCCCTGAGAGAGTATAATGAATTAATGAATAGCAGTGACAAATTTCTCACATCCATCTTGGACTACTGTTGAAAATTTCAGTCTGCAATTGAGGCATATAATATTCTAACCAAAAAAAAGTAATATAGTGTAGGAAACTTGCCTATAAACATCTATACTATATAAATTATTAAATCAGAGATTTGGAAGAGAGTCTGGATGATGAGTTCTTTGGTGTACAAAGTTACTGATAAAAATCGTTATTTTTGTTATAATTGCTATAGTGAAGTCTTGAAAATACAGGTCTTCTTTTGTTGCTGTTGTTGGTATGTAGGATCATCTGCTTCCATAATATTTAGAGTTAATTTCATGCTTAACTTTGACTACCTTTCCCAGTAAATAAATCTCTGTCACTCCAACAATAGCACTACTTCCTTTTTCCCAATACTAAATGCTGTGAAAAGATTTGTTGAATTTGGAGGGTGGATAAAGAGGAAAACATTGTACATTCTTATAAAATCATTAATCTAAAAGCCTTCTCTTTCATGTTGCATTTGACTTAAACAAGTTGGGGGAAATTGATCGAGATCCTAATTTTATGTTCAATTTTGTTTTTGTTTTGTTTTGTTTTTTACTTTTGGGCCGCTCACAGCAATGCTCAGATCTTACTCCCAACTTTTCACTAAAGGATCACCCCAGTGAGGCTTCCAGGTCTATATGGGGTGCAGGAGACTGAACCCCTGTACTATATACTTATCTCAAATTCAATATTCTTAAGTTTTAAAGAATTGGTCCATCAATATTGTACTGGTTATTTATAAACATAATGGTATCTCCATTTTATTCTGAGCATTTGTGGGAAATTTTCAACCTATATTTTATAATTAACTATTGGATGTTTGGTATCATATTTGTGTGTTTGTCTTTTTTCTTTTTGTTTGGGGGCAACACTCACCTGTGCTCAGGGGTACTCCTGGTTCTGTGCTAAGAAATCACCCCTGGCAGGCTTGGGAAACTATATGGGACACTGAAGATTTAACCTGGATCTGTCCCAGGTCAGCCTCATGCAAGGCAAAGGCCCCACTGTTGCTATCTATCCTCTCCCTGTGTGTTTTTCATTGTTTCTATTCAATTAATTTTTAAATTTAAATTACTTATAATTAATTTAAAATGTTATATAGCTTCCAGGTGTTTAATTCACCTAGAGGTCCTCTGATCCTTCTTTCTATCCCCGACCCTTCTCATCAGAAAACCAGCATTTTTTTTTCATTTACTCTAGAAATCAGTTTTTTCTTATCTATTGCCAGAAATTATTTGCTTATTTTATTTTATAAATAAAAATAACTATCTTATAAATTATTTTCACACTCTTAATTGTTTTACGTAGCATAACCACATCCAATTTCATTTATTTTGTCCAAATAAACCTTATTTTAGTATTTCAATGTTATACTAGCATTCCATTGAGTGTATCTCCCAGAGTTTTTAAAGAAAATTTTAGATAATTTTGTATTTTGGCAATAATTGGCTAATGAATGCGATAAGCACATATTCTTTACAATTTATGTATTTATACCCTTAAATATTTTAAATTGGTGTTTTTATAAGTTTACTATAAAGGTGTCTAATTTTGGAATAAATTACACTTGATATATAACTGGTAAAGGAATATGTGCTGCATATTTATATTTTTTATAGGATTTTACTAAATGCTACAATTTATAAAAGGGTAAAATCTAACCATTTGTAACAAAATGCATGTAGTTTGAGTTAAATAAAATAAATTAAATAAACCAAAATAAAAAATAAATAATAGATGATTTCCAATACAAAAAAATTGGCTGCCTACAAAGTAAATAGACAAAAATTAGTTGGATCCTTTACACAAATCATGACTTAGGAGAGAAAAAGATCAATAAGTCTATTCTACTTATAAAGGTGACAAAAACCATTAAGAACTTAGCTATACCATGAACACTTCAAAACAGTTAATAAAGAAATTGAAGAATCTAATTCCATGGTCATGGATCAGAAGAATCAATATAATCAATATAATCAAATAATAATTTTACCTATTACTATATTGATTCAATAAAAATTTCTATCAAACTCAGACAACATTCTTTACTGATTTAGAATAAATAATTATATAAATTGTGTGGAATCATAAAAGACAGGATAGCCAAAAACCATACTGAATAAAAAAAGAAGCTAGGTATTACCTAACTCGAAGCTCTACTACAAAGCCATAATGATCAAAATAGCATAGTATTAGGACAACAACTTTCAAACTATTGGGTCAAAATATGATATTTGGGGGAAAATCCCCAAGTATGTTCAATTAATCTTTGACAAAGGAGCCACAAACATAAAATGTAAAAAATAATATTGGGACAAATGAATAACTATATTGTTGTTTTGTTCTGAGGCCACACACAGCAGTGCTCAGGACTGCTGACTTTGCAACCCAATATTCCTACCAGAAGGTTCTGGGAACTATGTGGGATGTCAGGGATCAAACCTATATTAGCTTTATGCCAGGCAAAGTCCATACCCACTTCAACAAATGGTATTGTGACAATTGGAAAACCATGTGTAAGAAAAAAAATTATTGATTGGTATCTCACACTTTCACAAAAGTAAATTCAAAGTGGGAAAAAGACCATGAGATAAGAACTGAATCCATAAATAAATTGAGGAAAACATATGCAGAACATTACAAGAACTAGACCTAAAAGGAGTCTTCAATGATAGGATACCAATGGCCAGGACAATAGATATAATTTGAATAAATAGTACTACATCAAACTAAAACATTTTTGTATGGTAAAAGAAACACTGGCTAAACCTAAAATATAGCTAACTGAACAGGAAAAATATTTTCACTCAACTCATAAGATAAAGGGTTGATATTTAAGATATACAAAATACTCAAAGTTTACTCCTCAAAAATCTAATTATCCGTTACAGACATGGAGAGGAAATGAACAGACACCTCTCACAAGAAGACTAATATATAACCACTAGGCACATAATTAAAAAAACCATCATCATCACTTATTAGGAAAACAACACACAAGAAAAAAAGGTATGATCTTACAAAATGAGGATAGCACAAATCAAAAATATTGAGAATAATTTATGTTAGCAGAGTTGTGGTGAAAAAGGTACTCTCAGCAAATGTTGGTTGAAATGCTGCCTGGTCCAACCATTATAGAAAGCATTATGGGAGTTCTCAATAAACTGAGGATGGAGCTATCATATAAACCACCAATTCCACTTTTGTATATTTACCCGCAGGACAGAAAAATACTCATCCACAAGGATGTACGCATATGGTTGTTCATCTGCAGCATTGAGTACAATAGCTAAGACTTGGAATCAACCTACATGTCCAACAACAGACAAGTAGATAATAAAAATGTGGCACATATACACATTGGAATACTATATAGCTATAAGGAATAATGTAATAATGCATTTTTGCAACATGGAGAAACTGGAAATATTATATAAATTAATTAAACAAGAAAAAGAAAAATATAGGATGATATTGCTTCTTTAGCATAACTATGAAAAAATGCAGTGGTTTAAATGGGAATTGTTGAGAAAACTCTAGGCCCCACAATTTAGTAAGGAGAAGGAAAATTGAATGGAGGTAGATAAGGGAAAATATTAAAGATTAAGGAAATGGGCTAAGGAGTCTCAGGTGCATAGATGGTGTTCAAATGAATAACAAAATATCCAAGTCAGAATCAACAGCAATGAAATCATGAGATCCAAACTGTAACAACCAAAATTAAAAATGGCCCTGTTCTGCTGACAGGGTATGTCAGGGGCCAGTGCCATGGGATGTATTCAGGGAACACAGGTAGAGGAATGTTGACAATGGTGGAGGGATTGATCTTTAAACACTATATATCTAAAACACAACTATAAATAACTTTGTAAATCACAATTATTTAAATAAAATATAAGAAGCTGGAGTGATAGCACAGTGAGTAGGTGGTTTGTCTTGCATGCAGCTGATCTGTGTTCAATCTCAGGCATCCATTATGATTTCCTGAGCTTTCCAGGAGTAATTTCTTAGTACAGAGGCAGTCATCATTCCTGAGCAATTCTGGATGTGGCCCATAAAACAAAACAAACAAAAATAATAGATGGTTTTAATTATACATGGTTTTCACCAAACGGTGTTTACCCCAGAGAAAGGAGAAGGAGAGTAGTAGAAATGGGGCCGGAGCAGTGGCATAGTGGTAGGTTATTTGCCTTGCACACAGCTGGCCTAGAAAGACAGTGGTTTGATCACTCCTTGTCCCATATGATCCCTCAAGTCAGGAGCGATTTCTGAGCTTATAGCCAGGAGTTGAGTAAGCCCTCAGCATCAATGGTTGTGGCCCCAAATCAAAATAAATAGATAATTAACAGTAAAAAAAAAAGTAATGGTATATAAAAATTAATTTGATAATGAGAATAGTACTAGAACAATAGTCAAGGGTGTAATCTAGATTTACATTTCTTGAGGCAAAAAAGCATATTTCTAAAGCATGGAACAATGCTTTAAATATTTAAAAACAATGGAACAATGTTTTAAATATCTAAAAAGATTTTTAATCATCTCAATATTAAATATAGACTATTCTTGATAATTTACTTTAACAACGAGTATGCAGAAATTGTTATTGACTTCTATGACTATGTCTTACTGTGTTAGTGTTCCCAAATGTCTATCCTGGCATATACATAGATTTAGAACTCTAATTTATGAATTTAGAACTCTAATGATGTGTCATTGAAACAACCATGCAATAGAAATTACATAGGATAAAATGACCAAGGAAAGCTCATTGTTTCATTTTCCAACTCTCTGATATTTTCAGTTCATAACCTTTACCAACTGAAATATATAGAAGATTATTTCAGTCACAAATAGTAGTCTGTTACTGTCTGAAACACCCTAAAATATGTGATATTGTTTTAGGCCGTTGTAGATGATAAACAATTTTTTGTAGTTTTATTCTTTTCCTGCTTGCTTTAAAAGTTCATCCCTTTCAATATCTCATGATTTACTTTACTCTGTTGAAGAAATAAACTGTTTTTAATATCTTATATTATACCCTTTATATGTCTGTGTTTCAGACACAGAGACATATTGGATCTGGAGCAGTGGCGCTGAGTGGTAAAGCGCCTGCCTTGCCACGCTAGCCTATGACTGACTGTGGTTAAATCCCATATGATCCCCCAAGCCAGAAGCTATTTCTGAGTGCATAGCCAGGAGAAACCCCTCAACGTCACTGGGTGTGGCCGAAAACCTTAAAAAAAAGGACACAGATACATATTGACAGTGAAAAATTTTCCCTATATTTATAACAATAGAGTTATAAAGTTTTGATATTTTTTTGGGGGGGAGCCACACTCTTTATATATATATATAGCGCTTGCAAGGCAGGGGCACCTTACATCTAGCACCACCACTCTGGCACCAAGTTATGCAGTTTTAATGCTAAAGAAAATGGTTGTGTTTCTGTGGGCACATATGGAGATACTAGACAATTGCAATGTATTGTATTTCTTAGGATGGTTTCTAGAATAAAGACCTACATTAAAAACAAGGCATAGTTTCCAACTGCAGTTTTTTGCATTAGATTTATGGCATTTATTCATAAATCACCATACCATTCAGAGTATTATAAATGCACATATAGATACTTCAGGTATTAAAAGACTTCACATATAAAAGGAATATATTTTTGAATAATTATACTTCCCCAGGAAATGTGTTAAATAATCTAGCTCATAGAACTTAGAACAGTAACTGATATGGACACTCTTAACTTCATTACAACTTTGCATAGATGGGCTGAAGATATTGTACAGAGCTTGACACAGTCTTTGCAAGGAGTTTACCCAAGTTGAATCCCTGGTACCACAAATGATCCTCTGTCTACCACCAAGAATGATTCCTGAACAAGGAGTCAGAGTAATATCTGAGCACTCTTAGGAATATCTACTATTCTGTGTGTATATACAGAGATACACATATTATATACAGGACGTGGTGTGGCTCCTATCAATTATATATGTGCATATTAAATAAATACGTTTGTGAATTATATATGTACTAATGCATATATATAAATTCAAAGGATAAATTTGGCTAAAAATAGTTTAAAAATTCAAGTTATTTCTCAGTGTTATCACCTTTTTGTCAATACTGATGTTCAGCTAATTTATTAATTAAAAGGTGTAGCACACTGACAAGTTTTTTTTTTCTTTCACAGAATAATTATTGAACAAGGCACTGAAACTCCATTAAAAATACTTATGCTGCAATTTTGCTTTGGGATATTTCACATGAGAAATGTTTCAATGGCTTTTCTCAACTCATAAGTTAAAATAAACACATTCGTTTTCAAATTGAATTCTGGTACAGACTCATTGTATGCTTACAAAATAGTTGATTTGTAACAGACATATAAGTTTACCAATGATTTGTTCTCCACTCTTGCAAACATAACTCTGCCTCAAAAACAAAAGTGGTAAGACTTCCCTAAATGCCAGGCAACGATCAATCTATTATAAAGATGAGTTGAAACAGAGTTTTTCTACATTAAATAACTATTAATTTCTAAAAGACAAGTTCAATCATATAAGAATAATGTTTTTTTTTTCGTTTTTTTTTTGGGGGGGGCACACCTGTTTGATGCTCAGGGGTTACTCCTGCCTAAGCTCTCAGAAATTGCCCAGGCTTGAGGGGACCATATGGGACACTGGGGGATAGAACCGCAGTCCTTCCTTGGCTAGCGCTTGCAAGGCAGATGCCTTACCTCTAGCGCCACCTCTCCAGCCCCATTTTCTTTTTTTTTATTTTCTCATTATCAACATGTCTCTTAAACCATGGCCCTAAAGGAAGAAGGATACCTAATATAGGTAAGTTAGATATTAATGTGTTAGGTAAGATCAAATATCAAATATATTTCAACAACTTAGCAGAAAGAAACAGCAAGCAAAGCACCATCTCAGGAAACTCCATCACATTCTCAATAGCAAATACACAATACACAGAGACACAGACATACAGATACATACAACACACAACCACACTTAGCAAATTATCAAGCAGTTCAAAGACTCTAAGACATATGGCAAGGTTTGTTTTAGGAAGAAATGCACAGAAAACATATTATTATCCTGTTTTATCCTGACAACCTCAATTTTTCCTCAAACCACTGCACCTGTTTGTTTTGAATCCTACCTTCCATTCTACAAAAACCAGACCAGAAAAACATTTTAAGTCCTAATACGAATCCCCTTTCTACCTGTACAAAAGTTTCCTGATACAACAAGGCTGAAAGGTTAAACATGAGCATTTTTTTTCAGTCTCCATTACATTACGAACCACATTTAAAATATCTCTTACAGCAGTGAAAGTGCTTGGTTTGCTGACACCTAGAGCAGCAGGTCCTCCTTCAACTTTTGGCTTCAAACTTAAAAATTTCAATTGCTTCTCTCTGCCCTTATTTTGTCAATTTGTTTTTCTAATATGTCCTAATCTATAAAATTTTTTCAAGGGATACCTCTATTTTGGTATTCAAAAAGGACAAAGTCAATTTTGTTTGCTCCTAATATTTTCTGAAATATGTGACAAGCCCTGCAGGAAATAACATTTTTGATGTCAAACTCTCATTACCACATTAATTGCCTCTGTTGTGACAGTTTGGACCTAAGCAAATGTCTGGAAACCTGTTGTGCTCCTTAAAATAACAATACAGGCCCAGGAAAAGTAGGTTTTGAGCTTTCTCAGTAGTCAGCTAAAAGACATTGTTATCAGAGTGTGTTTGGGATTTATCATGATGCATCAGCCACTACTAAATCAGTGGAGAAGTTGATGTGAAAAATCTTTGTCTCTAAAAATTTGTGAAAGATATTTTATCAGCAGGCCATTTGCACAATAAATTATTGCCCAATTGACTGTATGTCAAAGCAACACAGGGTGAAGGGGGTGAGTGGACAGCTGAAGATAAAAGCTCCAAATGGGCTTTCAACTTGCCGTCTTGTTGAACTGAATGAACACTGTAATCAGAATGGCACATGAGAGGCCAATTTGAACTGAGTGGACAGCCAATAGCATCGGAAGTCAAGCAGAATATAAAAGAAAATTCCTCTAATATGTTACAGCTCCAAATGTTAATCCTAAAATAATCTTTCAACTTAATATAGTGTAGAAATTTAGGTTAAAGATGAAAAGTATCATGTAATTAAGATGAGTATTTCTTTTCCTAAATCCAAGGGAACCCCAAATCCAAATTTTCCTAGTCAAAACAAGTTCATTAATTAAAAATCTTAAGTAATTAAATGGTTTAAGGATAATACTGGCAAAAGAATGAATGATCAAATTATGTGAAAAGACTTGCTGGAGAATAATAGACAATACATCTTTATTGTAAGAAGTTTCAAATAATTAATTTTCAATTATATTTTATTTGTATAAACATATAATAATATAAGTTAATATGACCCATCAAAAGGCAATATGAAAATAAAATTTCTTATATAGAATATATAGACCAATAATAAGAACAGGGGTATTTAATGTTCTGGCTACTTCCTACTGGTCATATTTAGAGAAATATCCCTACAACTTACCATCTTTCAATAGGAAACAGGTAAGTAGAGATAGCCCAACCTGAATGGAGTGGCCAGCCTGAATACCCAAACAGATATTTTAATTCAAATGATGTGCTCTATTTCCTCTTGTAAAATTATTTGGTGATTGAATGCAGTAATTGTGGTCCCTTTAGCAACTCCAAGACTAATCATTGATTACCACTAAGTGTGACTCAAAGAAAATCATACAAGCAAAAATCCAAAAAAGAAGCAGGACTGAACATATTAAAAATTAAAATATAGAAGGTAGAATTGGATAAGTTAAGTGGGTTCATAACGAATTTGATATCCCCCAAATAAAGATCTCAACCATGAGGACTGAACAGCATTTTTGTACTAAACACCAAATATTTTATATTTCATAGTTTAATTTTCAGTTGAATTAGAAAGTTACCAAGACATTCATGAATAAGTTTCAGGGAAACTAATTTTTTTTTTTTTTGGTTTTTGGGCCACACCCTGTGACGCTCAGGGGTTACTCCTGGCTATGCGCTCAGAAGTTGCTCCTGGCTTCTTGGGGGACCATATGCGTCGCCGGGGGATCGAACCGCGGTCCATCCTAGGCTAGCGCAGGCAAGGCAGGCACCTTACCTCCAGCGCCACCGCCCGGCCCCGGAAACCAATTTTTGAGAATAAATTCCTTTACCAGTGTCCAGTTCACCACCAACGCCTCCAGTTTCTTTTTTGCACTTCAGCCTGCCTCTACAGCAGAAAATTTTTTTCTTATTCTTTTTTTTTTTTTACCTCTAGCCACTTTGGTTTTCAATACTGTTATTCAAAGGGCATCGTGCATATAGCAGTATCTTCTTCAACCAGCACTGTGGTAATAACCTGAAAGCAGCATGGATTTTATTTAGAAAGGCACAGGTTCCTCCATCTCAGCAGTAAGAATGTCAAAGGTTCTCTGATTTTAGAGGTCTATTATGTTCGAAAATCGAGGCTGAGCTGCTATTGCTTTATATCTCTCACTGTAGCCTCCTGGATGGCCTAAAAGGCTAAGGAAATGTTACAAATACTTATCTCAGACACAGAAATCCCCATCTCAGTCACAGGGATTCCCATAAGTGAAAGGTGTTTTCTCAGTATGATTCAACACAAAAGTTATGTTCCAGTACAGAGTTTTCAGTTGCCATTATACCATAGTCATATGTAGAACATATTGGGCAGTCCTACAGTGGAAACTCTAAACACAAAGGCTTTAAATAAACTTAGACTCATATGATGGTAGGCTTGGGGAAAACTCAGAGGGAGTGAAATCAGCTTTTTTTGTTTATTCACTTGTGCAATTACGTCTCTATGTGAAAAATAATGTTGAGTCTCACAGAGAAAGATAGAGCCATAGCTTTTTAAACTGACTTTTGCAGTCTAGCCTGGAAGTCAGATAATTTATGAGTAGTTCATTATATACAAGTATTGGCATGTGCTCTAGAATCCCATTCACCATAAGAACAAATATTATTAAAGCCAACTCCAGAATATTAATCATTTGCATATAATGAAAGAAAGATTGTGGTATGATTATCGTGTGCTTGGCAAGCAAGATCACAAAAAATTAAAGTAAAGAGAAATTATCAGGGACCTAGCTACATTTTCTCCCCATAGTATAGATTGCTGATTGACTAAATAGCTCATGTAATGATAAAAATTAGAGTTTTAGGTGGCCAGAAAAATTGAATTTATTGTTTCACTAAAATGTGTACAAGACTAAGAATTAAGAATTATTAATATTTTGCTTCTTATATTCAAGTGTGTCAATTTGTTGAATTACTGCATCAAATTATTTTTTTTTTTTTTTTGGTTTTTGGGCCACACCCGTTTGATGCTCAGGGGTTACTCCTGGCTATGCGCTCAGAAATCGCCCCTGGCTTGGGGGAACCATATGGGACGCCGGGGGATCGAACCGCTGTCCGTTCCTTGGCTAGCGCTTGTAAGGCAGGCACCTTACCTCCAGCGCCACCGCCCGGCCCCATCAAATTATTTTAAATACACATATATAACTTTAATGTTTAGTCATTAATTTTTTTCTCATTGGTGACACTTATTAAATAAACTAGCTTATTTGAAGATAGGATTGATACTATATTCCTACAAATTTATTAAATATTTTAATAATGTCACTGGCTTTGTATATACTAATAAACACTGACACAATGTAAATTGAATTGAAGCTAAGAAATACAAACTCTTATCTCATGTATGGAATATATTTGACATATATGATTGATGCATTGTATATTTATGTAATCAAAGTCTAAATTTTTTACTGCACTGAGAATGATATCATGAAAGAGATCAGCGTAGAGAATTCATCAAAAATTTAGTCAACAAAAAATAATTTGCAGTTTCATCATTTATCAATAAACTCAGAATTTAGGAAACACAGGGAAACTAACAAATAATGCATACAAATTGTACAACAGATTATGTTATCTTGTTCTGCACAGAGATTTTAGAGATAAAGAAAATGCCACAGAAACATTTAGTAATCAACATTCTAAACACAAATTGACCTTAGACATTGTAAAAACCATTTCAGACATTTTTAGTTTTGATAATCAAATTATCTTTTTTTGAAAATTTTATAATGACAACAAAATTTCATAAAAATATTTCCATTTTTTACTCTGTATCATATAGAAGATTCAATTGATCATGAATATATAGTTTAATCCACTATATTTATGTATTATCTTAGTACACTGGAATTTTTAAACCACTTAACTCAGAAACCACAATGATTTTCATTCACCAACCAATATCTACCAGCAAGAAGCAATCTACGTGTTCAGCTTTAAAAAATCTGGCACTCTAATGATTGTGTGGTGGAAGATGCATGACAAGATTACTGAGTAGTTCAACCTTGGGACCTCTTTCTCTTGAGTTTTTTCTTCCTGAATTTATTTATTTATTTTATTTATTCCTGAATAAATAAAATCTGAACAAGATTGGTCCCACCTGAGATGGGCAATTTGTGTATAGGCCATGTTTTGAAGCATTTTTTAATTGAAAATCACACGGTTTCTAAATTAGCAAAGACAATATAAAAAACGTTTAAATAACTATATCCAACAACTCAATAACTGTTTCCTATAAAGAACTTGTTTGTACTTTAATAGTTTAGAGCCAAAAATCTATCAGTAAACAGAATGTCATTCTTTCTATAATAAAGGAAACTTTTAGGTAATATTCGATTAATAGTACATGCTAATTTGAATGCAAGCAATTCCTTCTGCCAAGAAAACTCCTGACAGAATAATGCAAGCTCTGTCTTCCAGAAGCCTTTTTGAATAGTTGTAAGGTCACAATAGTGATGGCTTGAGTCATACCTCCCATTTATGCGAGCTGAAGGTCATGCCTTTTTCCTCTAGCAGTGTTTGGTGTTGTCTTTAAACTACAAATCCTGTATTTCTAGTGTTAGTTACAAGCAAAATTCTCATTAGGAGAATAACAAAGACTTAGAAATAAAACTTAAGAAAGCAGAGGCAAGGAACCAACTAGCCTCTATAAAATATAAAAACTTAGAATTTGAGAATTATTCTTTAACATTTTTTTCGTTTTTAAGAATAGTTCTATTGAGTTTATCAGTGATATAATATTTTTTTGCATTTATGAAGCTTTAGATTTTTATCCCTGGAACCTTAAAATATTGTTTGTAAAACCCTTTTCTGTAATGATAGAAAGGTTCATTGGCCTACAACACAAAACAAAATTATTTTCTCATTGTTAATTCTACTTGACTAATATTTAGAGATTAAAAGACTAATTAAGAACTTAAGGAATATAGAGATAGTCTTTAATCTAGATTTATTCTTGACATATTTTGATTATATTTATACATTGCCCAATAAGGGTTGACTGATTATTTAAGGGATGAAGTTAGTGCCCCTTCACAATCAATACTAACTCATTAAATATTCTATTTATGTTAAAGAATTAATGAATATTTACCTGGCAGGGGAGATACCATGATCACGAAGGTGGTTTCCCCAGGGTGAAGCTCACCCATTGCACTCTGGGTGTGCTGACCCCTGCGATTTCCCCAAATGTGAGAAACATGACTGCATAATTTGTGGTAGTGAGGGACTGTGTTCGTGCTCTCCCCTTAAAAACAAACAAAAAAAGAATTAATGAAATATTTATTTATCTTAAACCATATAATGATAGTAATTTATATTTTACAATGTTGTTTAGTGTACAACTTTTTTAAATCTCATTTTTAAGAACAAATCATGTTTTGGGAATGGTCATTAATAGAAATTATAAAAAACAACTTTTTTTTAACTTTATAAATTTTTGCTATTATGGATCAATATTCCAAAACTACTGACTTAAAGTGAACTCTGTCTCTACACAAGACATCCCCCACAGTCTTAATAAAGTTATACAAGTTTCTTAATTTTACTTCCTTATATTCAAAGTGCAGAAAATAATTATGACTAGATTTGTCTAATAAAATCATCTTAATAAGCTAAAATTATATGTGAAAATACTTCATAAATTGTAAACTATCATCCAAATAGTTCTGTGATTATATTGAATATTGCTGTACTAGCTTTCTTATCACTGAGATAATTATAGAGAAACCTATTTTAATTTATTACTTATTCTTATTATTGGTGCCAAAAATTTAACCTAATTCTTGAGTAATATATCACTGAGTCACCTGATAAGACCCTGACCCTAGGTGGAATTTTTTTTTTACTGGAAGATAGATTTCTGGAATGTACAGTTATAATTTCTCTTATAACAGTTTTGAAGTGTAGAATTAAGTCAGTAAGAACTTCTCTGTAGCATAAATGTAAATTTATTTCGAATTTTATTTTGTAAAATAGAGTATTATTAAATAAGAAATAGGTTAACATATTATCCTACTTATTTTAGTGACGTTAATTCAGAATATCATTTTTATTGGACAGTCTTCATATTATTCATCAGTTTTGAGAAAATTATTTTAACTACTCTTCCATAACTTAGAAATGCCAGCTATGGAGCAGTGATAGGGCGTTTGCATGCAGGAGGCTGACTCAGAACTAACCGAGGTTCGATTCCCCTTGTGTCCCATATGGTCCCTCAAGCCAGGAGCGATTTCTGAGCACATAGCCAGGAGTAATCCCTGAGCATCAACCGGTGCGACACACACACACACACACACACACACACAATCAATCAATCAATCAATCAATCAATCAAGTAAAGAGTATGCCAAAAAAAGCATAGCTATTTGAGATGTGAATCATTCCATAGCAGTTAAGTGCATAATTTATTTAATAATAGACAAACATAAATTCATATTTTTTGTTTTGTTTTTTGGGCCACGCCCATTTGATGCTCAGGGATTACTCCTGGCTAAGCTCTCAGAAATTGCCCCTGGCTTGGGGGACCATATGGGACGCCGGGGAATTGAACCACTGTCGAGTTCTTT
Source organism: Suncus etruscus (assembly GCF_024139225.1). Classification (NCBI taxonomy): domain Eukaryota; kingdom Metazoa; phylum Chordata; class Mammalia; order Eulipotyphla; family Soricidae; genus Suncus; species Suncus etruscus. The sequence continues at coordinate 76,616,730 of NC_064855.1, forward strand.
CCTTGGCTTGCAAGGCAAGCCTTACCTCTAGCGCCACCTCGCCGGCCCCAAATTCATAGTTTTAAATGCTTGAAATGCACAAATGAAATTTTAAAATTAACTTAAAGTGTATTATGACAGCAGCAGACTATCATCTAGTGACTGATTACAAATGCCCCAAATCTAAAATATTTAAAGCATTATTAGATAGGCGTATGTCATTATAGAAATAAAAAAGATATTTTTCAAAATGACTGTATCTCCGAAATGTAATTGATTTTCTTTGTGTCTGTCAAAAATGGAGTGGAAAAAATAATACAAAATAAAATGGCTTAAGATACAAAGGTGCTACTATTACAAATAAATTGAATATTGAGGCTCTATATAATCTACTTGAAAACCAGATATGCAGACATCTGAAAATGAAATCTATAATAGGGAATAAAGTAAAGTAGTATAGAAAAGGAAATTTTAGTATTAAAAATATAGGCACCCCAGTAGACTGCATCTATAAAACATATAAAGTGATTTTTATTCTCAGTCAATACTAGAGTTTTCAGCTTGGAAGAAATGACACATTTTAGATTAAGAAAATAGTGTTACCTTTAAAAGCTAAGGACTATTCTGATGTTATAATTTAAATCGGATATTAAATTAGTTTTAAACATGAATTTAATTTAATTTATGCTCCTTAGCTTAATTTGTGATATGGTTTCTTATGTTTAGTAAACTTTGCAGTTTCAAGAATACATTTTTTTGCTTCCTATGTTTTTATTTATTTATTATCTTATTTTGCACGATAGTTACAAAACTGTTCATGATTGACTTTCAGTCATTCAATGTACATCACCCTTTATCAGTGCACATTCCCTGTCATCAGTGTTCTCAGTTTCCCACCCACCCCTCCAACATTCTCTGGGTCTGGGGCAAACATTTTACTTCTCTCACTCTCCTATCACTTTCTCTCTCCGTCTCTCTTTCTTTCTCCTCTCTTTTTACTTCTTTTTACTTTTTCTTTTTTTACTTTTTCACTTTATGGTTAGCACTATTTGTTAATTAAGGGGTAGTATTCATATCATGTCATCCCATTTAGCACCCAGTTATTGTCCAGAGTGATCACTTCCAACTAATATTGTCATAGTGGAACCTTCTCTACCCTAACTGCACTCCCTGCTCTTTGAATCAAGCTTCATACAATGGACTGGTCCTCCTGTCCCTCATCTCTGTTGTCTCTGCATATTATCACCATATATTTTACATTTATTATATAAAATAACTTATTATTCAACATAGATTATTCTATGTATATCCCTTACCTTCTTAATCATTTTAATCAACACAATACTTTCAATACTCATACCTGTATCAGCAAATTTCATAACTTCAATTTTCTAACAGGTATGTAGTATTCCATTGTGTAGATGTAGCAAGTTTCATTATCTTTTCTTGGGCACTTGGGATGTTTCCATATTCTGGTTATTGTGAATGAATACAGTTGAACTGGTGGAATATTATTTATAACCAAAAATTCATATTAAATTATGTAAAATTTTGTAATTGGGCCCAGAGAGATAGCACAGCGGCGTTTGCCTTGCAAGCAGCGGATCCAGGACCAAAGGTGGTTGGTTCAAATTCCGGTGTCCTATATGGTCCGCCGCGTGCCTGACAAGAGCTCTTTCTGAGCAGACAACTAGGAGTAACCCCTGAGCACCACCAGGTGTGGCCCAAAAACAAACAAAAAAAATTATAATTAGTAATTATGTAAAAATCTTCAATCTCTACCCAAGTAAAAAATCATAATGAAACATACTTAGATTACTGTAAAAGAAAAGATCACATTAAAATAGCATAAGTATATTTTGTTTGTTTTGCTTTTGTGGGCCACCAATTGCAGAATCAGAGATTACTATTTTCGAACTCAATGTTTTCATGTTTTAATTACAGATAAGACTTCTTCTACAGTTGATTCTAATATTATTTAATTCAACTATGTGGAGCATTTGTTACATTTATAAAGTCCTGCTTACCAATTAAAAATCTAGCTTTGTTTGTCCCTAAAATTTTTAAAATTTCTAAAATTGTAAGAGAAACAACATTTATAGGAAATAAGTTGATGGACATTTATAGCAAAGTCAAATAAAATGGGTTACAACATAAAAAATACATGACAAAAGAAAGTTATCATAAAATAGAATATTTTCTAATTTTTTGTTTAGAAAAGGAGAAATTAAGTTGACAAACACTGTTGTTGTTGTTGTTCTTGTTGTTGCTTTTCAGTTTTGGTTGGCTGTTTTTTATTTAAATGAAAGTTACAGGGGTATGTAACAACTAGGACAAAGGCAGTACCTGATCATTACTTAGGGAGACTGGATTAAGTCACTTAAAGATTGACTGAGTTCAGAAACATAATTTATTATTTGTACTTTTAAAACCATGGTGAAAAATTTATATGAAATGTAACATAAAGCTTTTTTTAATGGGTCAAGGACTATTCAAGAACTGTAGAAAGTTGCTTAAAATTTTACAAGATTCTAAGAACTTTATATGATTTAATACATTTTATAAAAATGTACATATTTAGAGTTGATTTATGTCTTTATTTATAAGTTGTGGTTTTTGTAATAGAAACTTAGTTCTTTTATATCAATTAGCCTCTTTTAAAGCTGATTTTGTTATACATCATCTGGCTTAGCCTCAGTTTCCAATGATAAGAGATTTACTTATATTTAATTATAACTGAACTAAATGCTCAGTTATTTTAATTTTCACATGAATATATTTTTGCAGAATAAATCTTAGTAAATATTGAGAAACACTGAATTCTATAACAGATATGGACAGTATTAAGTGGACTAAACTACAGAAAGTAACAAAAATGAGGTTAAAAAGATAATCTAGTTAAAGGTCAGCTTGGACACTTTGGAAAGTTCCTTGTGGGTCCATTTTCTTTCTTTTTAACACTTTTATTTTATTGTAGTTTAGGTTAAAATAAATTTTTACAAATAAATACTATTTTACATGGTATTGGTTTATAATGTTACTGTACCAACCCCACCATCATCCAAGTGTCTACGACCCTCTATCACTTTCCTTCTGTAACATCTAATATGGTCATTTATTTACTAACTACCTCTCCAGTCCATACCCCTTCTGCTTGGAAATTGTTTTATTTATTCCAGAATCAGGGGTTTGTCATTGTTTTATTGTTCCACACTATCTATTACTAAACGTTGTTTCTTTATTTTCCATAATGAGATAATCTGACACTTGTTCTCCTTACTACTTTTTTAATTTAATTTTTTTATTTATTTGTTTGTTTGTTTATTTGTTTGTTTTTGGTTTTTGGGTCACACCCAGCTGTGCTCAGGGCTTACTCCTGTCTTTACGCTCAGAAATCATTCCTGGCCAGCCTGGGAAACCATATGGGATGCCAGGATTCAAATCACCATCCTTCTGCATGCAAGGCAAACACCTTACCTCCATGTTATCTCTCTGGCCCCTGAAACCTTTTTTTAATATATATAAAATATTTACTTAAGCACCATGATTGCAAGCATGATTGTAGTTGGGTTTTAGTCATAAATAGAACACACCCCCTTCAATAGTGCAACTTTCCCGCCAAAAATGCCCCCTATCTCCCTCCTTCTCCACTCCTTCCTGTATTCAAGACAGGCATTCTACTTCTCTCACTCGTTAAGATTATCATGATAGTTGTTAATGTAGTTATTTCCCTAACTGCACTATCACTCTTTGTGGTGAGCTTTATATTGTGAGTTGGTCCTTCTGTTCCTTCTCTCTATTGTTTCGGGGAGGATATGATTTAACCCATTCTATAAAAAATATATATTTTTCAAAGCGTGTATTTATAATAGATAACCAACCAAAAAGAAGTGAGGATAAGAGTTACTATTATTTTCTGAAGTTACATAACATTTACATAACTGATTTTCACACTGAGTGTTGGACTTAGAAGACCGTCATTGTGATGATCTACTAAAGCTCTAAAACATTGTTATTTTTATAATAAAGCAAATATTCAAACTCCTCTTATCAAAGCTATGAAGAAAATCTTAATATTCACAACAAAAAATGGGATAGTAAGATAGATAGTGTTTTAATTTCCTTAAATTTTACTAAGTAATGTTAAGTAGCTTAATATATTACATCACTGAATTAGTATTGAATGACATGGTAAATGATTTCTTTAATAAAGGCACTGAAAATACAAAATGGAATGCTGAGTCAAATGATTTTGCTTCCACTACCAACTATCAGTTATCTTTGTGCCATTGTCAAGTCACTGTCATTAGCACATTTGTCCTTCATCTTCTAATAAAAATCTCAATACTTATAAAAATATAAATTATAAATGTATATACAATTACTTTATATTCATAATACTATCATAAAAATAATTTCAATCTTCCAGAGTGGAAAGTGAAAACATAGTTTTATTATTTTCTTAAAATTTATTAAAGCAGGGGCCAGATTGGTGGTGCAAGCTGTGAGGCATCTGTCTTGTGTGTGCCTGCCAAACCAAGTTCGATTCCCCCAGCGTCCTATATGGTCAACAAATCCAGGAATAAATTCTGTGCACATAGCCAGGAGTAACCCTGAGCGTCACCGGATATAGCCCAAAACCAAAAAAAAAAATTATTAAAACATTTATAAGATTCTGTTTTTTAAGTGTATAAAAATCACGAATCCCTATTTTTAATTACAGAGGACAGATTTATTAGTATCACATCATAACAAGCAAATTAGGACTTGTTTATGTCTATATTTTCCATATTAATTTTTATATTATGTGAATTATAATATAGAATTTTTAAATCATGATTAAAATTTTTGTTTATATCTCCTATTTTGGTGACTGAACTCTCTCTTTAAAGTTTGATTTTTCACCAGGCTTATTTAAAACTGATTATTGATTTTGATGATATTCCTCAATTGTTTTCTATAATAACCTTTTAAACACTCAATTTGAGTGACACAAATAGATGCAAAAATTGATTCTAGTATTTCTATTTTATCCCATTAATATATTTCTCTCAATATTTCTTAGTTTTAATTATATTAATTCCAAAGACAATATATTTTAATGATAGGTAGAATCAGGTAGTATCACTTCAATATAAAGATTCAGGAATATTTCTACAAGTTAAAATTTTTGAATGTAATTTAAATTCAACTGGTTTGTTTTCATAAAACAGTTAAGAGTAATTTTTAAAGATTATATTAAATAAAAATATTTAAGGATATTACTATATTAAATTATTCTCTAAAATGTGTGTTTTTCAAGTATTAAATTATCTTTACCATTTCTAATATTGTCAAGAGTTATTCATTTTTTACTTATTATAAAATTATCTTCTCATATTCCTTACAATTTTAATATTAGCTCATAATAAACACATATCACACATTAGCCATTGCCATTATTGGTTAGTTATGAGGGGAGCCCAAACAGAGCTCAGAATTGGGGTACCTGCTTCAATATGAGGGCCCAAAGATACAGTGCTTAACATAGTGGTGCTACACACAGGAAATGTTAGTAGGATCAAGCTTACAGAACCAAGCTTGTAGAACCAAGCTTGTAGAACCAAGCTGGGTTATTCATATACGGAGCACCTTGCATTACAAACTTGTACCAACACTGTACCCAATCAGTTAACTTATAGTCATTTCATAATTTAGCACTGTGCTGGAGTATTTTATTTTTAAAAAAACAAAACCAGAAATATTCAGATCATTCATGTTTTTTATAGTCTCATAATCAAAAAATAGTTATTTTACATCATTTAAAAAATTTAATCATTTTTATATTTGAAATTAATATACAAATTATAAAATTTGGAAAAAATGTGTAAATGATCAGAGAAATTTTAACTAATACCGCACATGCGTATTTTTATCCTTGAATAATAGAAAAGTCATGGTTTTTAAGAAGTCATAAAATTATTTTTTGATATATATTTTATATATATATATTTTTTTTTGTTTTTGTTTTTGTTTTTTGGACTACACCCAGTGATGCTCAGGGGTTACTCCTGGCTCTGAGCTGAGAAATAGCTCCTGACTTGGGAGACCATAAGGGACTCAAGGGGAATCAAACAGAATGTGGTCTGTTCTAGGCCAGCAGCGAGCAAGGCAAACTCCCTACAACAGTGCTACAGCTTGGGCCCCTAGTGCATAAATTTAAACATTGGTTTTGGCATGATATAAGTGCTTGAAGGGATATGACTTTCCTTGTTTAAATAGCTTGACTTTGAAATTGAGCTATCATTCACTATATAGTATTCCTTTTCTCCCTTTCAATTTCTTTCCATTTTTTCTAAATTAAATATATAATAATAAAATATTTTCAAATATTTTATTAATTTAATTATTAAGTTTTAGTGATTGTATGCTAAAGTATAAATCTCTTTGCCTATACATATGGTCATACTTGCTTTGCATAAAAGTCTGATAGAAAACCTTTATTCATAATCACCAATCACATAAAGTAGCTTTTATTATCAGGAAAATGTCCTAGGCTGATAACATGCAGGACCACAAGATACACACACAAGCTTTAAAAAATATTTTAAATTCTGATTACTGGGGGAAAAAAATGGATGCAGTAAATAATGTGTGACGATTTAAATCCCAAAACAAAAATGTTTTAATTGTATAAAACTTGTGATAAAGAAATTTTTGACATGTAAATGTATTCAACAAAGTCTTAGAACACTAAACTTAACAATAAATTAAAAGAATTTTATGGGGCCGGGCGGTGGCGCTAGAGGTAAGGTGCCTGCCTTGCCTGCGCTAGCCTTGGATGGACAGCGGTTCGATCCCCCGGTTTCCCATATGGTCCCCCAAACCAGGAGCGACTTCTTATCGCATAGCCAGGAGTAACCCCTGAGCGTCACCGGGTGTGCCCCCCCCCAAAAAAAAAGAATTTTATACTGGTTTTATTATATCATTAAGGTTGTGTTTTTAATGTGGAATTGTGCTTATAGTTCTTTATTTGGAGTACAAATTTTGAGCCACACCCTAAAATGCTCAGAGGTTATTATTAGTTCTGTGCTTATAACAAACTGCTAGATATACAAAGGAATTTCTATAAGTTCTTATGGTAGAAATATAAAGATAATTTTATACCAAATTGCTTCTCCTCAAGTTTTATAACTTTCTTGTAAAATAAATTCTCTTTAATTACATTTTAAAATTAAAATAAAAATGTTTACTCAGAATTTATTTAAGATTATTTGAAATTATTTGTCAACTTTATTTCCAAATATATATTTTTATTTAAATACTGCAATTATAAAGTTATTCATAATTGTGTTTCAGTCATACAATGTATACAACCCCTCACCAGTACACGTTTCCTGCCACCGATGTCCCAGTTTTCCTCCGTTTCTGCCTGCCACTGGAGCAGGCAGTACTCCCTCCTTTCTCTCTTCTTTTCTTTTCCTTTTAAGATATTGTGGTTTGCACTATTATTAATAGAGGGATATAATGTATATTAATTTATCTCCATCCAGCACCCAGTTATCGTCCTAAGTGATCAGTTCCAAATATTGTCATAGGATCCGTTTTCTGCCCTAACTACACTGATCCACTATTTGTGGCAAGCTTCCTACCATGGACTAGTCACCCTGGCCCTTCTCTCTATTTTCTCTGTATATTTACCACACTATCTTTATTTTCCTTATATCCTATAGATTAATGATATTATTCTGTCCATCTTACTTCCTCTGTCTCATTTCACTAAACATAATATTCTCCATATACATATACATATTTCTCTATATATGCAAATTTCATGACTTCATTTTTATAACAGCTTCACCTCTTCCATTGAGTAGTATACCATAGTTTCTCTTTATTTTAAATTGTGTTATTAATTAGCTGTATGACTTTACTATTGTTATTTTTGTTATTTTTATCAGCTGCAACATATTTGCATCAAAATACATTTAATTTACTCAACTGAATTATCTGTTATAACTTTATGCTTTTTACTTTAATTATTTTCCCCTTCACTGTAACTTTTATTATTGTTATTTTCTTTAATTTCTTGAGTGAATTATGAAAAACTTTGATCACATTCTTTACTTAAAGTCAATTGATGATAAATACTAAACAAAATATTTTAGCAATTATCGCAATATTTGAACATGCTTAAATAACTCTGTTCAATAGGGGCCAGTGAGAAAAGTTAAAGTGCTGTAATCCTAAATTCAATCTCTGTCATTTTATGACCAACAAGAAATGCTGAAAAAATATCCCTGGAAAGCCACATGCACTGTCAAATTTCTCTGGAAGCCCCACAACTTTTGGGCTCAAGCAATACCTTAGTATTGAATTGTAGACCTATTTAACTACTTAACAGAAAGAATGATTACCAGGACTTTAGACTTTACATAGGAGTACCTTTACCAAATAAATAGTTGTGCAAGATAACTACCCAAGCTAATATATAACATTGCCAATCACAATTTTGGAAAATACTCATCTGGAAAATATGGTTTATCAAAATGTGTCTGGTACATTTCTATCAATCTTCCTACAAAAACCTTTGCTACTTGATTTTAACAATCTAATTATAACTAATTAGTGTAGAAAGGTAGATATATTTGACTCTAATGAATGACAATCTATTACTGCAACATAGAACTGGATTCCTTCAGGTGATTTTCATAGCCCCTTTAATATTTTAACCATATTTCACAATTTTGGGATATTTTCTAAAATTATAACAACTAATTATAGACCTACATAGCATATAGAATTTTAGCTTTTAGCTATCTTTCTGACATAAATTTGATGTACAAGATGGCCTTGGTATATTATATATTGAGCCAGAGGGAAAGGGATAGGCAGAATATTACTCATTTCTAGGATGTGGGGAAAAAAAACAAAAGATATTATGGCAGTAGTACCCATGAAAAATTGAGACAAATATCAGATGGTACAGCCCAGGATAAAAAGTTTGTCATAAATATTGAGGACAATGCTAGATGGAACAGATTATTCTGGACAATTAATTGGCATTGAAACTGAAGAATCTAACAGTCAAGCAAACCACAGTGTCAAAAATTTGAGAGAGAAGAAGAGAGAGAGACACATCAGTGAGGGGTGAACTGGTGAAGGATGGTGTACATTGTATGACTTAAACCCAACAATGCCCAATTTTTTAAGCATGGTTCTTAAATAAAGCAAGTTACATTGGTAACTTATCACCCATAAGAAAAGTGAGCACTCTACTCTCTGTATTAGCTCTTTGGCATCAATCATCATTTATAAAGTACTAACTAGGTAAATATTATGACAAATATTATAGAAATTTTTTCTATTTTCCTCCAGAGGCATAGACAAAAAGTGTCAACATTCTTAGATATATGCTATAATGATATTACCAAGCATAAAAAAATAAATATAAAACCCACTATACTATAAGTTCTATAAAATTTTTTTCTGATTTAGTATTTGGTCTTTTTTATTACTACTGTTAGCAAAACAAAAGTAAATTTGTCTGCTCTTACAAAAGTAAACATGAGTAACTCTTTTCCCCACTGATATCCTTCCTCACTGAACAGGATTATTTGAACAGACTTGACAAACCTCATATTGAAAAGGAAATAGCAATAGCATTGACTGTAGGATTCCTGCTTTGTTCCTCCTAATTTTCAGCGAGCAACCAAGTTTTTTGTTCTAACATATATAGATCTTGCATTATAATGTTATTACATTCAACTATTTATGAAAAAGTAATTATAAAATTTAATCAACATGTCTAGGTTCAGGTTTGTTTATATTGAGCTACTCTGACATGGAACTCAATAATCTAGTAATATTTGAAAAATATTACTAAGACATTTGAACTCTGGAAATGACTACTATCATAACTTCCATTGACCCCTTCTATAGTTGTGGAGGAATTCATCAATTAGTATATGGTATGTTAAGAACAGAGTTTTTTTTTTAATAACAAATCAAAAAAATTCAAATTTATAAATTAACTGGACATATTCTAACACAGTATCACAATCCACTAATAGGCCTATAAAACTGAAGATTACTAGTAACAAACTATTTGTGGAGCAATACTTGAAGCTCTGCTATAATATTTTTAAATCAGTTTCATATTCTATATTTTTACAATTGATTATGTTTCTTAATAGTCATGGTCTAAGTAGTATTTAGATAATATAACTAGACCTACTCCGAATGAATGTTCATATGAAGTCTATATTGGAATACCTATAAAACTGCTTTCTTGGACTATAAGGCTTATGTAAAAAATGCATTTCTTTAGGATGTGCATGTCAAAAGGTATTTTTCCATGCATTAATTAAGCATATTTTTATTTGATAATAAAATTACTTCAGTGATTCTGCTTCTCTCCTCTACCTTTAATGATAAAAGCTAATGATTGATGATTTTTACTAAAATAAAAGTGAAATTATCAAAAAATTTAAATTATCTTTGAATGGTACTAAGACATATTGCTTAAATTATATTTAGTGTTTTTTATTAATAGAACATGTATAGTCAAGCATTTTTGGCAATTAACAATAAGGGATTTTGATGTAATACTCTTCCTTGTCATGGAAATATTTGTCCATCATTTTCTTGAATATACGCATTGTGTTACACTCTTGTAATATGTTCTTTGATTTATAGTACATCAAGACCACAATGGAGAAGTCTCATGTATAATAAAGGTCTGTTATATAAATGTTATCTGTTTCATTCAATTGAAGGTCACTTTCAATTATATGACTAGCATTTACTTAGAATGTTATTATGTAGTCTGTCAACCCTATGTTGACAATACCTAAGGCTCAATACTACAAAACAGAACTTTAAAGTTTGAAAGTATATAATAACGTAGAGATTTCTGAATAAAAGGGTTCTGAAACTTCAATTTCTTTGGCATCACATCTGCTTATAAATTTCTCAAAGAGCATCTGATAGTATGCCTTACTTCTTTTCTTTGTTTTTTAATCTGTATTTCCTCTAGTTTATAATTTAACAAAATAATTGACTTCTCCCCACCTATAAATTTAGATTAAAATTGTAACTTCAGCTAGTCCTTTTAATATGACTTAGTCATGGATAGAAATATTTTCTTACATAACAATTGAGACAATATAATACCATTAACCAGTAATGTTAACCAGCATGTTTTCTTGTTGTGTGCAATATGAAAGCCAAAAGAAAAGAACATAGTAAATATTAATATGTTGTATTGTTTCACAGAAAAATTGCCATGTTCAATGTTTGAACCTTTTCTTCAAAGATTATGAATATAGTATATAACTGGTTATCATATTGCCTTAATTTAATCAGTGTACATTAGGTAGATGATTGGTTAACTTCCTAATTAAACATCATTAATTATTAGTGATCTATAAACTCTTTCCAGATATCTACTATCAATATATAAATGGGTTTTTTTCAAGCTCAATCATACAATCACTCAATTAATCCTTCCTTTCCCCCTTTCTTTTCTTAAACTGATTTTTATAGTCTCTAGAACTCCTCCCAATTTTTGCTTGTTAGAATCCCCCCCCCTTTTTTTTTCCTTCAAACAGAACCACATAACTTGAATCAACTTTTTCTGCCTCACAAATTGAAAGGGAAATAATGGAGGGCACTAAGACCAAACAGGCATATGAACATTGAGGAGAAATAAAAAATGATCAGACTTAAACACCAAATCCAAAGCAACTACAACAGAATTGATACCTAATCTACAACAAGCTAGACACAAAAGGGACCACTTATACTAGCAGTCTGGGGGTCAAAGGAAGGGCAATATGGGATGCATGCTGGGAACAGGGGTGGTGGGAGGACAACATTGGTTGTGGGATTACCCCTGAGTCAATGTCACTATATAACTAAAATACTACTGTGAATGATTTGTAATCCACTTTGGTCAAAATAAAAATTATTATATTAAAAAAACTTGACTAACATAGTAAATTGTATTATACTTAATGTACAGTATCATAATCAAAAGTGCTAGCGGTAAGGTTGGAGCGATAGCACAGCAGTAGGGAGTTTGTCTTTTATGCAGCAGACCCGAATCCCAGTGACCCAAGCCGGGAGTGATTTCTGAGCGCATAGCCAGGAGTAACCCTAAGCATCACTGGATATGGCTCCCAAACAAAAAACAAACAAACAAACAAACAAAATAAGTGTGAACAGTAAGAAGTATATGGTCACAGGGGCCTGAATAATAGCATAGTGGGTATGGTGTTTGCCTTTCATGCAGCCAATCTGGATTTGATCCCCAGCATTCCACATGGTCCCCTGAGCCTACCAGGAGTAATTTCTGAGCAAAGAGCCATGAGTAATCATTTAGTGACACGAGGGTGACGCCCTCCATACAAAAAGAAGTATCTGGTTGCAGAAATAAACAAGTAAAAGAAAATATACTTTCATCAACAAATAAAAAAATTCCTAACTTTAGTGAAAATTTCATATTTCTATTCTCAGCAATTACTAGGTCAATGGCCTTGGACATCTAAGCCATAAGGGTTATGTGAGTATTTAAAAGTAAAATAACATGTCATTTTGCAGATTGTATAGAATGTTTAGAAATGTATATTTCCTATCTGTATTAATGTCTTTTTTAAGACATGAAGAGATAGAAATATACTTCACTTTGAAAGAGAATTTACAAAGTGAATGCACACTCTAAGAAAAGAGAATGTGACTTGTTGATTATTATAAATAGATAAAACAACCATGTAATTGCAGAGGAAATTAGGACTATCAAAAATAAAATATACATAATTTGAAAACATGCTGGTATAAAGGCAAAACAAAAAAGCATATTTTAAACAGCATGCTTTTAAATAAAAACACGTTTTCAAACCAGTTACCAAAAGAAAATAATTTTCTCAAACTTAACAAAATATGACAAATCATACAGTTTTAAATGACAAAAACTAAAATATGAATTATATCTCAAGGAACTTAAGAAAAAATAACACTTGATTTTAGTTAAAATAATGTTTTACTGTTTCACAGAACCTGGAATGTTCTTTTTTTCCCTTAAAACTCTATGTTCATTTACCAATCATTTTGTAATATAACATTTTATGTTACATAGAGATCACTTAAAATTTTAGTATTAATATTTAATGCACATACCTTTGAACACGTTGAAGTTTTTCCATAGAAAAACACTGGTAAAATGCTAAAGTAACAGCTTCTCTGTACTCTCTAGCATATTATAGAATATTTTTACTAAAAATGTTCAAGAGAGAAAATTCATACAAATATCTCTATACTTCAATATGTAGCTGACATGAATAATTTTAGCCTTCTCCCAGCCTCTATTCCTTTCTTTAAAGAATTTACTTAAAACTATGATAGGAAATGTTTTAAAGTTTTGTCAGATTTACAAGCTTGAATATTTTTTCTAAGGCCCTGGGGTCATCTTTTAAGCATTAAGTACTGAGTATATGACAAGGTGGCAAAACACATGTCTGAAGTGTGTGAAGTACTGGGTTCAAGTTTTGGACCAGGAAAAATTTATATTTTTATATATTAATACTATAATATATTATTGATAAATGTATCAATAATAGTAGTACCCCTATTTTCCAATTTCTGCAGGAAGGTAAGGAATCTAGCTTTGAAGATTATCATCACACAGTCTAGTGGTCTAGTGTTTAATAACCTTTCCTTCTTTTATTTTAGAAGAGTTAAACTGAACTTGATCTGTAGGTTCTCTCCTATTGCAAGTTTCTTTAAAATAAAAATGTTTTTTTTGTGAAATTTCAACTTTATGCAATATGTATAATATCAATATTATTGCTAAAAGATAAAAGGCAATATAAAGACAAGGTATAATAACTATTTCTATAGAGGATATTAAAATGTATCTTCTCTTATAATGAAATGTCTGAACAAAAGCCCAAGGAAATGAAGCATATGAATATATAGATTGCATAGAAATATAAGGGATGAACATTCAGACAAATAATAAGAATGAAATCCTTGATATTCCACTGTACTTAGGAAGTCTGAGGAATGTCAAGAAATACTTTTTCTTGTTTGAAAATCATTATGCATGAGTTTCTTTTTCATTTGGGGGGATGTTGGGAAGGATAGGATGGAACACATTTGGCAATGTTGAAAGAAACATACAATATTAGGGACTGAATCTAGGGTAGGCTGCTAAATTCCTTCTTTCCTGTAGTATCTCTTCACCTATAAATGATGTCTTTTAAAAGTGACTTGTCTTACTTATAAGACAAAATAGAATCCTGAGATTGCTTCTGTTAGATATTTTTAATGTATTTACTTTTTTACACACCATGACTGACAAATTTGTTAATAAAAGAGTTTCTTGTTTTAGTGATCCTATTCCTAAGCCTCCACTAGTGTTAAGATCCTTCCACCAATCATTCAAATTTCTTTCCATCCCTTTTTAGCAAACACACGCACACAGAGCATATTATTATAGTTTGAGTCATATGCTTACTATTTCACTGACAATTATATTTTATTCAAATATTATAGGCTATATAATTTTCTAAAACTGACTATTATAATAACTTTGATGCAAATACAACTTAAGGATATATGCATGCTCTCTTTTATAGAACATAATGTACCCTAGCATGGCCAGATATGACCCCTGTGCCTAGAATAGCCTTTAGCCATCAGAGGTTGTACAAAAATTAACTAATGATAATTAGTTAATAAATTAATTAATAATAAAGAACACAAATACATACTCTTAGAATTTTGATAACTTTTATTGATAAACAAAATAGTTTTAAATTAAAAATATAATTCAAGGGGTCAGAGCAATGGCGCTGCGATAGTGCATTTGTCTTGCACGTATTGACCCAGGATGAACCTTGATCCGATACTCCCTGTGGTCCCCTGCTTTGGGCAGCTTCTGTCCCACAACTCCAGTGGGCTTCCATGAGCCTACTTCAGAGTGTGGGTAAAAGCACGAATTGAATGGTGGAAATAATATTGAAGAAATAAAGACCACACAAATAAATTGTATGGAGAAAACATTCTGGCAAGCTTGTGACAAATTGAATCTCTAAGTTAAGAGTTTTATAAAGGGTAAAAGCCAGTCATAGGTATTGAGAAGAATTTTTATAATAAGAAAGCATAGTTTAACAGTAAACAATACATTAAGCTATGGGTATGAGCAGTAAGAATTCTGAGTTACATAGGAGAAAGGCAGCACTTTGCAAACTAATTTCGGTGCAAAAAAAGGAAATAGTGAGAAGTAGAAAAAAATCTAGGAATACTATCCTCACTGGGATAAGCTCTATTATTTTAGAGGTCAAGTGAAAGAAAGAGCTAAATCTTCTGATAAGGTCTAGTTCCCATATTTTGGGACAAGTCAATAGCCCAGGATCTGCATTCTGGCTACGGCCTTGCATACCAGAAACCGAAGCTGGAAGGATATTTTGAAAAAGAGAAAAATATTGTCTTTCATTTTGGTGCTAAATATTATCCAGGAAAGGTTTTTTTAATCAAGGCTATATTTTGCAGCAGAAGGGAAAATTAATTTTAAGGCCAAAAATATGAAGGGAATATAATGTTGGTAAAATAACACGAATCTCAGAAATATCTCTTCGGGAATTCCTCAACTCTTCAGGCAGGGGCAAAGAATTCACAGCAGGCCTTTGAGAAATCCCATGGGGTTTTCTAAGTTCTCTATGCCAGGGAAATCAGGGGATACATCTGGTGAGCCTACTGAATCTCCCTTTAATGGACATACCTATGCATGGCCTTGACAGTCCCCCAAGTCAGGAGTGATTTCTGAGAGCCCAAATTTAATATATATATATATATATATGTATATATATGTATATATATATATGTATATATATATGTATATACATATACATATATATAATTCAAACAAACTTAATTATCGATGTGATTATTTTTGGAGAAGGGCTTTAATAAAAACTAAGAAGTTTTCAAGTGTTCAATATAAACTAGTTAACAACCAAGATGTTCCTATATATAGGAATTGAGATTAAAAAACTTCTATGTCAAATTATTATACAAAAAATGTTTAGTAATGCAAACATAAACAGAATTAAACTTAAGATGTGAAATCTACACATTTGAAAATGAGGGGCTGGTGCAGTGGCACAAGGAGTAAGGCATCTGCCTTGCACGCACTAGCCTAGGAGGGACCGCCGATCGTTCCACGAGCATCCTATATGATCCCCCAAGCCAGGAGTGATTTCTGAGCACATAGCCAGGAGTAACCGCTGAGCTTTACTGAGTGTGGCCCAAAAACCAATCAATCAATCAATAATAAATAAATGAAAATTCAATTATTAAGCAAAGAAATTTACAGAAAACTGGATTTTAAAGTATCTCTTTGAAAATTTCCATCAATACTTATTTGAAACTGATGTAAAACATCAGTTATCCAGCCAGTAATAAAAGTCTTTATGCCATGATTATGGAATTTTGACAGTAATTTCAAAGATAAGAAATATTCACCATCATTTAAATTATTTGAGTTATAATTTCATCATTTGTAAAATGACAATATTAATATGTAACTCACAGAACTGCTGTAGAATATCTCTCTATAGATGTGAACTAATTACTGTAGTACTTTTTAGTGTCAAAAAAAGGTCATTGGTGTTTTCATCATTTTACTTAGTTGCAAGGCTACTGGATTTAATTTATATTTTAGTGCCATTTTAATACTAAAAGTTTAAAGGTCATTCAAAAATGGAAATACAATTTCAACAGTGACTTTGTAGCTCTATATTCTCTCCTCAGCATTAGATTATTAGAAAACTTTGGTCATCCTATCATTTAATACATTAACACTTTGGACTATACTTTTTAAAATATTAGGACACTTAAAAATATCTCAAAGTCTGAAAGGCAGTACAGCAGGTAGGGTGCTTGCCTTGCAAGAGGCTGACCAGGATTTGATATCTGGCACTGCATACAGAATAGCCAGAGTATACCAGAAGGATCCCTGAAGGCAGAGCTAACAGTAAACATTAAGCAACTCTTATTGAGGCCCAGACATAAAAACAAAAGCCAATTAAAAAAAAAACAGAACTAAATATCAGTTTCACAGCTAAAATACTAACAATGTCCTAATGCTATCGAATGCCTAGTATGTGTTCAAAATTCTTGTTAAATTTTTATATTTAAATCCACCTACATAATACTAATATACTACTCCACTCTACCCATTGCAACTTCAGGCAAGATGTCTTGTTAACCGAAGGGTCCAATTAATTGCTCAGTAGGCTTTGATAGAGATGGGAGAGGTGGCAAGTGCCTTCCAATTCAATACAAGGAAGCACTTAAGAGAGGGGGCGTGGCCCTGACAAGGCAGTTTGGAGCCAGGGTGAAGCAGTCAGTCAGACTTAGCAGTAAAATCAATAAAGGCAAATTGTTTGCAGCTGCTCACAGAGTGCTTCTTGATAAACAAGATTTTGCCATTAGAGATTACAGAATAAGAAGGTGCTACAAAATAGTCTATGTTCCCCACAAGATAATCCCAAATGAGGTAATCATTTCACTTGCAACCCCGATCCTATCTTATTCAATCTTTAAAAAGAATTTTCTAGTGTATAACAATGACTGAAGTCTCTTCCAAAACTACTTCCATCTCCAGTGCCATATTTTGTCTCCTTTTTGATCTACTAACATCATGGCACTAAAAGAGATATGGAAGAAACAATGCTGTTTCTGTGAAATGATAAAAACAGTAAAACGTCAATTATTTCAATTTGTGAAAAAGTAACTACTCAAACACATTGTTTTTCTAAAGAATCAAATCAGATAACTGAGAGAAATCAGCCAATGAGGGATGCAGTGAGTCTTGTGCCCTTGCACATAGGCAGGCAAGACAAGTGATTAAAGGAAAATGGTGTGAATTGAAGGAGAAGTTCTAATAAGTCAATGTGCTTGAATAAATTTGGGTTCTCATTACCTAAATGAAATAATGATTCTGAGACGTAAAGGAATGAATGAATAGAAGCAGTTAGGAAATCTGATGGGTTGGGAGTAAAAGAACAGTGACAAAAACCAGAAAGACAAACACTTGCCTAAGTAGGCTTCAAAAGTATGCCAGAAAATTAATATACCATAGAAGGTCATAGAACCTCTGGCTCAGTATGCATTTGAATGTTTACATGTATACCGTATTTTCCAGTGTATAAGACGACTTTTGAAACAAAAAAAAAAGTCAGCCGAAAATCGGGGGTCGTTTTATATGCCGAGTATATCCCGAAAAATGTTTCAATATGCCGCTAAACGAAAATTGTCTGAATATTGCCACAAAACAAATTTTCCAACTCGATCCTGCACCAATCACTGCAAGGCTGCTCGGACTGCCTTTCTAACTCAGCCAATCCAAGCAGTCTTTTGATGCATGCAAATTAGACAATGTTCTGGACCCAAATCTACACTGTAAAAAGCCTGCTCGGATTGGCCGGAGTCAGAGAGGAAGTCTATTACAGTATAACCTTTGAACCTTTGCTTTTGTGATTGGCTCACTGTGGTACATGAGCACAGGAACACATGCAGCACAGAAACGTTCTGATACAGTGAATATAGGCCTAAACCTATGTTTTAACTGCAAAATTAGGGGGTTGTCTTATATCCCGGCAAATATGGTATGTGTATATGTGTGTGTGTGTGTGTGTGTGTGTGTGTGTGTGTGTGTGTGTGTGTATATATATATATATATATAAACTCTCTGAATCTCTGATCTATAGTGAAATGGAGATTAAAAGTCTACCTAGAAAGATGTTGTAAATAGTAAATGATAATGTATGTGGATGGTTTATCATAATACTTGTCACTGGGTAGTGTTGAGAAGAATGGACATGTTCCTCACATACATTACCAACCTCTCCAGATTGTAAAGCACTTAAAACTCAGCTGCTCTCATCACAATGCTTGAAATTTGAAAATGGAAGCTATCATTAATATTATTATTATTATTATTTTTTAAATCACTGTGCCTCCTCTGCCAAGGACTCATTCAGCTGATAATTATATGCTTTTAATGATTACGAGGCCATTTCCTCTTGAGTTTCACCAAAGTGCTTTCAAATGCACATAAGTCACTTCTTGTGAAATTGGAGTTTTGCTTTGGGTTCAATCTGAGTTAGAAAGTATACTTGCTTTCCTGTGCTAAGCATACTAAATTAGAATACAGCTCACTGCTATTTGCTAGGCTGGATCATATGCTTTTGTGAAGGACAAGAAGATTAGTGACTTTTAAAACTGTAATGGGCACAGCGACCAATAGATAGTATCTTTTCTTCCAAAGTTCCCTATTGGTGATAATGATGACAATGAATCTATTTCTAATCTCTGTGCTTTCAGCAATCATTTTGAAGCTATTTCTAAGTTTTGTATAAAATTCTCCTCCTGTTGCGTCTTCCAAACATACAGCTGGCCTCCATTATCTCAGACATGCCACTGTGTCTTGTGTATTTTGTGTTATTACTCATTTGTTTCTTTCTCTGCCTACTCATCTGTTTTCCTAGCTCTGACTTTTAGCCTCTTCATTTCTCTCTGTAAGATTTATCCTTGGCTATTTCCCTTCTATCATTTCTATTGTCTTTTGCTTTCTGATTGCTGTTCAATAGCATCTGTATAGTAATCCGTGAATGTTAATACCCTACATGAGTTATTTAATAATAGATTAAACCTGTTGAATCTATACAGTTAGAGAAACAACTTATGTTGTTTTTGATCAAAGCCTATACACAATTTATTCTTAGCTTGGGCATTTGTCAGAAGTTAATGAGAGAGAAATAGAGAGTTGTAGCTACCCAATAATTTCTTTACAATGCAAATTGATGTTAGAGAGAGAAAGAGTGAAGTAAAGAGACAGAGAAAATAGAAAGCTAAAGTTTCCAATGAAGAAAAATCAGTACATTGTACTAACATCATTGCTACTATGCCTTCCAAAGATAGACATAACATGTGCTCAAATTGTCCTATTTTAAAAAGCACCATTTAGGTGCTGGAGCTCTAGCACAGTGACGGGGTACTTGCTTTGCAAGCAGCTGACCCAAGACAGACCTGGGTTCAATCCCCTGTGTTCCATATGATCTCCCAAGCTAGGAGCAATTTTTGAGCATATAGCCAGGCTTAACCCCTGAGCATCTCCGGATGTGGCCCCAAAACCAATAAATAAATAAAAAATAATAAAAATTAAGAATCACCCCTTATTATATTTTGGAAGAAAATTTTACGTTTATCTGTGGAAAGTTTTGTCTGCTACATATTGCATTTGCATAATATATTTAAAAACAGATCTCATTATTATACTAGAAATACCAATATCATTCACATATGAAACGATGATAAAATGCTTTGAAATAGACTTACATGTTTTCTAATGTTTAGTTCTTCAATGGCATATAAGTATACATAAAATGCGATACTGCTTTAAAGATTAATTTATCTTATATTTTTAAGCTCAAAATTCAGTTTATTTCTGATATAGACTAATATCATCTCCTTGATGTTAAATTATTCTAGATCTTTCTTTAAAAAAAAAGACTATTTAAATCAAGAAATCACATACTATGGCATTTCAGTATTTGTTATAACTTGTAGAGTAAAATGCTATAAAAGATCATTTACAGTTCAATCAAGGTTTCTGCTAATGCAGTTTCTGTTCGCTACATGAGAAACATGTCAGCTAATATTAAGAATGACATAAAGTGTGTGTTCACCCAAAACTTTAAGTCAGAGCACAAAGGATAATATAAAATCTTTTCATATGGAAATGAAACTCCACAATGAGTATCCTGGTAGGAGGCAGGGATTTTACCTCACCCACCATTTCTCTGGGGTGAACTAAAGTTTGAAAGAGGATTTAGGTTCACTCTAGTTTTCCTCCTAAAATGGTAGCAATTCTTTAAACCTTAAGATGTCTTTCTTGTTCTTACTATGTTTTGAATTACTTTTCTTGAAAGTCTGTATGGTAGCTATGATCAATTCCAATTAGTTATCTTTTTCTCTTTTTAAAAAATATCCACACTCTAATATTTGACCTTTTAAAATACAACTTTCACATAATAAATACCCAAGTAAAACACCCAAGTTTTATGTAATAGTAAAACAGAATATGGAATGCCTCAAACATAAAAAAATGAAAATGATACCAACATATACTTATTAAGCTTTTTCTCATATATATAAGGTTCCAATATCATGACATATCATGTTTTTTGTTAGGAATACTATTTATGTAACAATTGGAATTGTTTGCCTAAATTGTTTGTCTAAGGTAATGCATTAGCATTATCTTAGATTCTATGAACAGTGAATGAAGCATATTAGATCTATTAATTATAATCTCTAGAGTTTAATCAGGACACAAAAGGGTAAACTGCCTTCCTAACCTTGTCCTGTCCATGGCAAAGGGCATATAAAACACGTATTGAACATTTACACCACAGAATTTGTTACAGATCTTCTATCTACTCAGTAGAACATTTATACAGGGTGTTTTTGTTTTAATTAACAATAAATATCTTTCGTTATTACCTCAAGTTAGCACAGAATCAAAAATATAATTGATTGTGTTCCAATGATAACTAAATCATTCATATTGTCATATACTAGTTAGAGAAAATACAATGACAAATGGCTATATGAAAAGTCGGCAAAGAATGTCTGCCTTGTATTGATTATCTTCAAGAATATCCTCTCCCCTCTTCTCTAACCTCAATTATATTGTTTAATCTAAAATAGGGCAAGTTGGGAAAACTGTCTAAATTTTGGCCAGGGAAAGATCCTGTTCAAATTTATTTTACCCTGGGGTCTACATATAGAAAATATTTTTCCTTGAGCAATGAATGTAACCCCAGCATCATAGACAAAAACATCAATATAAAACCTTGCAAGAGATTCTCAGCAGCCCAGCAATTGTGTTGCCATATAAATTAAAGTTTCTCCCAAGAAACTCTTAAGAACCTCTGGGAACTCGTAAGTAGGCAATCTTTTCTAGTTTTAATCTGTTGTATATCATAGCTAAATTCCCAGAGGTTTAAGGAATCATTCATACTTGAGGACATTGACCTTTATAAAACAGTTTGCAATAGTGTGGCCTATGAGGTTTTCAGAAATAAAAAATATCACCCATGGGTACGTAATTGGGAAGTTAGAGTCAATGACTTGTAGTAAAGAATTTGAGTACCTATGCCTTCCAAACTATTGGGACAAGTATATGAACATGAATATTTTTTAAAATATGTTTTTTGTACACCGCAAAAAAAAGAAAAAAAAACTAAATGACACAAAATAGCATTTATCCTCTCATCTATAAAAAACAGTGCTTATGATTGATAGAATATATTTTTGGTATATGGCATATATTGTCAATATTTAAAAATCATGTTATATACTTTGGAGCTTAATTTAATTTCTTTGTCTTTTTACCTTTCTCTTTTTTGATATTCATTACTCACTACTCTTTCTTTCTTTCTTTCTTTCTTTCTTTCTTTCTTTCTTTCTTTCTTTCTTTCTTTCTTTCTTTCTTTCTTTCTTTCTTTCTTTCTTCCTTCCTTCCTTCCTTCCTTCCTTCCTTCCTTCCTTCCTTCCTTCCTTCCTTTCTTTCTTTCTTTCTTTCTTTCTTTCTTTCTTTCTTTCTTTCTTTCTTTCTTTCTTTCTTTCTTTCTTTCTTTCATTCTTTCTTTCTTTCTTTCTTCTTTCTTTCTTTCTTTCTTTCTTTCTTTCTTTCTTTCTTTCTTTCTTTTTCTTTCTTTCTTTCTTTCTTTCTTTCTTTCTTTCTTTCTTTCTTTCTTTCTTTCTTTCTTTCTTTCTTTCTTTCTTTCTTTCTTTCTTTCTTTCTTTCTTTCTTTCTTTCTTTCTTTCTTTCTTTCTTTCTTTCTTTCTTTCTTTCTTTCTTTCTTTCTTTCTTTCTTTCTTTCTTTCTTTCTTTTTTCTTTCTTTCTTTCTTTCTTTTCTTTCTTTCTTTCTTTCTTCTTCCTTCCTTCCTATCTTTCTTTCTTTCTTCCTTCCTTCCTTCCTATCTTTCTTTCTTTCTTCATTCCTTCCTTTCTTTTTTCTTTCTTTCTTTCTTTCTTTCTTTCTTTCTTTCTTTTTTCTTTCTTTCTTTCTTTCTTCCTTCCTTTCTTCCTTCCTTTCTTCCCACCTTCCTTCCTTCCTTCCTTCCTTCCTTTCTTTCTTTCTTTCTTTCTTTCTTTCTTTCTTTCTTTCTTTCTTTCTTTCTTTCTTTCTTTCTTTCTTTCTTTCTTTCTTTCTTTCTTTCTTTCTTTCTTTCTCTCTCTCTCTCTTTCTTTCTTTCCTTTCTTTCTTTCTTTCTTTCTTTCTTTCTTTCTTTCTTTCTTTCTTTCTTTCTTTCTTTCTTTCTTTCTTTCTTTCTTTCTTTCTTTCTTTCTTTCTTCCTTTCTTTCTTTCTTACTTTCTTTCTTTCTTTCTTTCTTTCTTTCTTTCTTTCTTTCTTTCTTTCTTTCTTTATTTCTTTTTTCCTTCCTTCCTTCCTTCCTTCCTTCCTTCCTTTCTTTCTTTCTTTCTTTCTTTCTTTCTTTCTTTCTTTCTTACTTTCTGTCTTTCTTTCTTTCTTTCTTTCTTTCTTTCTTCTTTCTTTCTTTCTTTCTTTCTTTCTTTTTTTCTTTCTTTCTTTCTTTCTTTCTTTCTTTCTTTCTTTCTTTCTTTCTTTCTTTCTTTCTTTCTTTCTTTCTTTCTTTCTTTCTTTCTTTCTTTCTTTCTTTCTTTCTTTCTTTCTTTCTTTCTTTCTTCCTTTCTTCCTTCCTTTCTTCCCTCCTTCCTTCCTTCCTTCCTTCCTTTCTTTCTTTCTTTCTTTCTTCCTTCCTTTCTTCCTTCCTTCCTTCCTTCCTTCCTTCCTTCCTTTCTTTCTTTCTTTCTTTCTTTCTTTCTTTCTTTCTTTCTTTCTTTCTTTCTTTCTTTCTTTCTTTCTTTCTTTCTTTCTTTCTTTCTTTCTTTCTCTCTCTCTCTCTCTCTCTCTCTCTTTCTTTCTTTCTTTCTTTCTTTCTTTCTTTCTTTCTTTCTTTCTTTCTTTCTTTCTTTCTTTCTTTCTTTCTTTCTTTCTTTCTTTCTTTCTCTGTCTTTCTCTTTCTTTCATTTCTCTGTCTTTCTCTTTCTTTCATTTTTTTCTTTTTCTTTCCATCTGTATTTTTTATTTTGAAAAGGTCAGTTTTGGGCTGGAGAGATAGCATGGAGGTAGGATGTTTGCCTTACATGCAGAAGGACAGTGATTCGAATCCTGACATCCCATATGGTTCCCTGAGCCTGCCAGGAGCGATTTCTGAGTGAAGAGCCAGGAGAATCCCCTGAGCACTGCCGGGTATGACCCAAAAAACAAAAAAAGAAAAAAAAAAGAAAAGAAAAGGTCTGTTTAACATTGCTTTAACTGAGCAGAAATTTATATTCATAATTTTTATGAGTCATACTACTACATAGTAATGTAATTACTATATGTAGTAAAATTATCTTTATCATTTCTAAAATTAAAAGATAACACAAAGTAATACAGATGCTTAGAAATACATTTTTGTAAATCAGACAGAAAGTATATTTACTCAGATGATTAGCAGTATTGACAAAAGGGGTTCTTGCAAAATCAGCAAGTTGAATTCAATAATGTTGTCTAGTTACTTCACTTTATTCATGAGAGAGAAAAAAATAAATATTAAATCAAGCCTTAATATCTAGAAGTGTGAAGATATTCTCTGCAGTCTTCTCTATGTAGTCAGCATGAATCAGCTTATTCATTTCTTTAAAATTTCTGTTGCACAGTTATTACATGAATTTTAAAAGAAATAGCCTGAGTAACAGTGAGCACTGCTAGCCAATGATGAGGCAGAATTTTCAATATTAAAACATAGGGCCAAAGCACATACATTAACCATAAAATAATTTTGATGCATGCCTGTCCTAAAATGTTATTTTTAAAAAGTTACAGATATAACGCCTTCCAAAACCAACTGTGAAAAGTAATCTTCAAAAAAGTTTTTTGAAGAACATTAGATTTAAATTAAAATCAAATTTCAGAACTGAATAATAATGTCATTACAGAAGTTCATAAACCAAATAAATATAAGAGGTGTTAATGTTCAAAATACATTTAGAAATATATTGGATATTTCTATTTTCAGAACAAGGTGAAATATTTAAATTACTTGTGAGTCAGAAAGTGCAACCTTAAAATGATCTATTTGGATATATTTAAAAAATGTGTTTAGATTTAAATGAATTTAAGCAAGTTAATTTCTAAATATTAATGTTCCAAAGAACCAGTAATACATATAAAAATAATTGATACTTTGGCTACAAGAATAATAATTTAAGTGAGACTATAGCAACTAGAAATGTATATTCAAAATAAGGACACAACAAAGAAACACAATGAAAGAATTATATTGGCCAAATATGGCATAATTTACTAAGATCAAAAGCATAATTTTCATCCTTTTAGTATATTTTACTTTGGTTATATAACAGTGATAGAAATGATTACTCTTGACAAGAACTAGGAGCTGAAAGGAGATAAAGTAATTTGCATGATACCCCTTCAGTAACAATATTACTTTAGATTAATATTTTAAATTAAAATATGCACATCTTCATATTATATATAAATAAAAAATCAAAAGTGAATTAAAAAAGACAAAGCATTTTTTAAAGAAAGCCATCAAATAATAGAGCTATTTCTTTCTCCAGGACATGAAGATCACTTTAACAGACATATTGATTCATTTTCACAAAATAGAGAAATAAAGATGAAAATAAGACCTTTACTATAAATAAGTCTGGCAGAAAGTACATTAAATGATTACACCTATATTATTACTGAAGTCATATGCATATTATAAATTGATGCAATTTGATAAAATGTTTTTAGTGATATGATTACTAAACTTTGAAAATCCAAGTCAAATCAAGAAACAAACATCAGACAAAACAATTGCAAGCAATGTTCTATAAAATACTTATCAGAACTCTTCAAAATTTTCAGGTGCATATGAAATACCAAACAGAGGGAGAAATTCTCAATAGTTTAATAAAGTTTAAAGAGATATGACTAAGTACCATAAAGTGTTTCACATTAGACCCTTGGCATAAAAGAAAAATAAGATCAAAGAAAAACCTGATAAAATTTGAATAATTCTGGTGATAAGTTAATAAAAATATACTACATTTGTTTTGACAAACAAAACTCAATAAGGAATGGAAAACCTAAGCTCAAATTAAAAATGAATTAATAGTATACATAAAATCTCTAAAGTATTTGCAAATCTCTTATGTATCTAAAATATTTCCAAATTAGGGAATTTCTTTAAACATCTGTTAACTAATGTCTTGAAATTAAACTTATATATGTGAACCAAAAAATTTTTTTTCTAGGTATAACACAATGAGAAACTCAGCCCGTTTTATTTTTCTAGTTTTCTCTAGCTTTTCACTTTTGGATTCTATTATACTTTATTTACATTGTTTTCAATATTAAGAGTCCAGAAAATATTCAAAGACTATGTTATTAGTTTAAATTATTTCAAAAGAAGAGTCATATAATTCTAACATTGTCTAAACTTTACTATAATTTTATTTAGTTAATAAGATGCCAAGAAGTCATGAACAATTTATGATAAAAACTTATATAAACTTCATAAGAATACAAACATGTTAATTAATTAACCATTTAATAAACAAATAGGATAGAAAAAATGGAACAAACAAAACTTAATTTATGAATTTGTATTCAAAAATTTGCATATAGTATCAGTTTTATTTTTTTGCATCAAGAAAGTTAGGCTGTGTATTTGAATTATTAGAGTAAGATATCTAATAAAATTAATGGCCTTTATTCCCCAGCCCTGTGTATATTATTAAAATTACTCAGAAAAAAAAACACTTAAAACAATGAGATTCTGAAATCCTTTATTTTGAGACAGATTCTTATGGTCTAGTTCCATTACAGTCTAAGATTCATGGCATTGTTTTGAACACACAAATAATACTTATATATATATATATGATTGCAAATGTAAATATAAAATTTAATTGCCATATTTTTTCTCTAAAAATAATTTAAAGGAAATAAGGATAGAATAAAATGTGTATTTATATCAGGGATCAAAGCTATTATCTCCCCCAAAATCATAAAGTTATGTTTCTAAAGTATTACTGATTTTTCGTTAGAGAAAATGAAAAAAGAAGTCTTTATCAATATAAATATTTGATTTTTGATGACTAGTATACTGTAAATATATCTTACTTTTTAAAGAATAGAATCCAAGAAAGAACATAATAGAGAGGCCAGAGTAATAGCACATAAGGTAGGGCGTTTACCTTCCACATGGCTGAACTCAGGTTCAATCCCCAGCATCCCTGTGATTCCCTGAGACTTCAGGAGTAATTTCTGAGCACCACCATGTGTGGCTCCCCAAAACCAAAACCAAAATAATACAATGCAAACATAGTTTTGTTTCAGATTCAGAGCTAGAGTTTAGTTGATGCTTCCCCTAAGTATTAATAGAATGTATTTTATTTTATGTTAAATTTTGCCTACAAATATGTGGCTTTAACAAAAATAGAACTTAGAATTAAATATATGGTTTCAGTTCATAGTAGTTTTAATAAAGTTATTTAAATTTAACAATGCATTGCAGTCCAAAAAATTTCTTTTAAAATTCCAAGTGCATGCCTTCTTCAACTTCAC
Source organism: Suncus etruscus (assembly GCF_024139225.1). Taxonomy (NCBI): domain Eukaryota; kingdom Metazoa; phylum Chordata; class Mammalia; order Eulipotyphla; family Soricidae; genus Suncus; species Suncus etruscus. The sequence goes on from NC_064855.1 coordinate 76,644,418, forward strand.
AACTTTTATACTAACTCCATGTGCATCCAGACCTTTTTCTTTGAAGAATACTAAGTCCATCAGAAACTAGTGAAGTTGAGTTCTTTTATAGAAGTTTTAACTACTTAAAAATTAAAAATTAATATGCAAGGCAAGTTCTCTACCTGCTCTATTACCCCAAACCACTGAGAAATCACTATTATTTTAAGAAAATTTAATTTTCATTTTAAGAAATATTTTTTAATAGTAAGGCATTCTTGGGGCCGGAGAAATAGCATGGAGATAAGGTGTTTGCCTTTCATGCAGAAGATCAGTGGTTCAAATCCCGGGGGTCCCATATGGTCCCTTGAGACTGCCAGGAGTAATTTCTGAGCATAGCGCTGTCGGGTGTGACCCAAAAAACAAAAAAAACAAACAAACAAAAAGTAAGGCATTCTATTGAGTAGTGAATACTAAATACAAATAAAAGCATTTCCTTGGGAAACAATATTTTCCAATGACTTAAAATACAAAAAACTAACATGAAACCTACTTATGAACAGTGTTGAAAAAATAATCATCAGTTCAAGATCCATGGTTTAATCAAATTGGATTTACTGTTAGTAAATTGCTTAAATAAGATGTTAGAGCATTGTCTAAGTATAATTTGAGATTTTGAATAATAGCTAATTTTCTGTGTTAATTCAGTTTCTTTTACTTCATTTGCTATTTAAATTATCTATTAATAAATAAATCGATCTATAATAAATAGACCTTACTTCCAAATCAAAATTATAGTTCTATCACAACTGAGTTAGAATCTTATTTACTTGAATGCTGAAGAAAAAGAATTTGTTAGTTTGATTACTTAGATTATAATACATAAAATACAATCACTGATTTGTGCTTTCCTTTAATGGAAATCATGAAATCTGAACTGTTTATTGAATTTTATTCAATCTTCTGAGCACTATATCAAATATTCAAGGAAAGTTCTGAGCTTAAGACATTGTTACTTTTAAACATAAAGATTCACAGTAGGTATAACTGTGAATTTTTAAGATTCTATAGTTGGGACCGGCGAGGTGGCGCTAGAGGTAAGGTGTCTGCCTTGCAAGCACTAGCCAAGGAAGGACTGCAGTTCAATCCCCTGGTATTCCACATGGTCCCCCCAAGCCAGTGGCAATTTCTGAGCGCTTAACCAGGAGTAACCCCTGAGCATCAAACGGTTAAGGCCCGGAAAAAAAAAAGATTCTATAGTAAAAATTAATATTATACTCATAGTTTTCTAGATTGATAGTTTGTCCTTTGGCTTTTTTCAGAAGCATTCAGGTCACCTTCCACCTGGACTAAAAGTAGCTTTTTAGGCCAGTGGAAGTATATTGTTTCTCTGACCTGGTTTTACTAGGGTGTAAATATTGTCAATTAGCAAGCTCAGATGTTACTCTGTTGCCAAGGATCAAAAAAAAAGGGGTGGGAGTAGGTGGCAGAGAGATAGCACAGCAGTAGGGCATTTGCCTTGCAGGCAGCTGATTCATGACAGACTGTGGTTCGAATCCCGACATCCCATATGGTCTCCTGTGCCTGACAGGAGCAATTTCTGAGTGCAAAACCAGAAGTAACCCCTGACTGTTGCCGTATTTAACCCCTCAAAAACAAAACAAAATAAACAAACAAAAAACAACGTAAAGGCATTGGTGGTGGGAATCTTGCATTAGTGAAGGGGGTGTTCTTTTTATGACTGAAGCCAACTACAATCGTGTTTGTAATTATGGTGCTAAAATAAAAATATTATTTAAAAAATTGGAGATTCATTCTCATAAGGCATGTGCATTCCCTAAAAAGTAAATTTTAAGGTAGAAGTTTTATCCTAAGCATATTATTTAGTGTCTGGAGACCCACTAAGTGTGATTCCTGAGCACAGAGCCAAAAATAAGCCCTGTAATTCTGGATGTGACCCCACAGAAAGGCACAAAGAAAGGCATTTGCCTATCATTGACTTATCTCACTAGCCCCTCGTAAACAAAAATATCTATAAAAGTCTAACATAACACACCCTTAATTTCTCTGTTAGAAATTTTTCTTAGTCATCAATTTTAGGTCTTATAAAATTATGACTTGCATGTTGTTTTTTCAATATAGCAAACCAAATAAATACAACACTGCTGTTCCACTACCACCCTTCAATTGTTTGTTGTTTCTATGACTATGTAACTTTAATTTTCAAATTGAATTTGAATTTATTCCAGATATCCCTCAAAGATATTGATTTTTAATAGTAAGTGACTTACATTGTACATGATGTTTGGAACTGATGCTGCTGCAACAGAAACTTGGAGTAAAATGTCATGCCATCTTTGCCAGATGCTAAGCTTCAGGGTGGAAATGTCTTTATTTGTACTTTAATGAGTTTTATCATTTCTCTTTTTAATAGCCTAATTTTAAGCTAACTTGCTTTAGTAAATTAGTTGATGCTCGTGGATTATGTCTCTAATTAGTATTCTTCAATTTTCATCTAATTCATAGCTTTTCTTTTGATGCTTCTTTGCTTAGTTTTCTGAATAACTAGGCACTTTGTTAAGGATAATGTGCCGAAAGAAACTTTAAATTATAATTCATTATTTTAAAAATAAAGAATATAGAATTGTAGATTTTTTTTCTAAGTGGGTCTTTAAGTTGAATAGGTCTTTTCTTTGAGATATTTTAAAATTATTTTAAAATAAATATTTTCATTCATAATGGAATATAGGAATATCATTTCATAATTTTGTGGACTTGGTGTTATAGCATAACAATGTCAATAATGATCTTTGAAGTATTTATAACATATTGCAAGAAATAGACATCAGTTAGTATTTCATTTATTTCTAATATACTCAAATAATATCTTTTTTTTCGAAATATTTTTTTTTGGGGGGAGGGATGGTGTCACACCCAGTTTGAGCTCAAAAAATGCTCCTGGCTGGCTCAGGGGACCATATGGGATGCTGGAATTCGAAACACCCTCTGTCCTTGGTTAGCTGCCTGCAAGGCAAATGCCCTACCTCTGTGCTATTTCTCCGGCTCCCTGAAGTAATCTCTTCTATTGCAGCCAAGAAGTAGAACTCAAAATGTTTATCCTAAATAAACAGCTTATGAAATAGACTACATTTTAATTCAGTATATTTAAAACATATGCTGATTCCTGGCATCCCATATGGTCCCCAAGCCAGGAGCGATTTCTGAGTGCATAGTCAGGAGTAACCCCTGAGTGCCACCGGATATGGTCCAAAAATACATTAAGATATACATTTTAAAATTTTTATTTAAACAATTGTGATTTACAAAGTTACTCAGATTTGGGTTTCAGACATAACAATGTTTTAGGTCCAATCCCACCATTAGTGTCAATATCTTTCCACCAATATTCCCATATCACCACCCACTCCCCCTAACCTGACAGCATAATAGGCTTATTTTTATTTTGGTTGTTGAAGTTTGGTTCTCATGAGTTCATGATTGTTAACTCTATCTTGAATATTTAATTCTATTATTTTTTAATACCACAAATGCACAGGTATTCCTCGGCTCTCATCCCCACAATTTTATATGTGTTTCTCCTTTTTCACCTCCTTTTATAACTATACTCTGGAGCCTAGAGTGTTCTAAACAAACTCCAATTTAAACTATTGCATTGCATTTTTTTTCTTTTCCTTTTTCTCTTTTTTTGGGGGGAGTTGGGTCACACCCGGCAGCACTCAGGAGTCACTTCTAGCTCTCCAGGCAGGCTTGGGGACCATATAAGATGACGGGATTTGAACCACCATCCTTCTGTATGCAAGGCAAGCACCCTACCTCCATGCTATATCTATGTCCCCACTACTGCATTTCTTTATGCGGTTATTCTAAATACCACATATAAGTAATACTATTATGTATTTATCCTTTTCTTGGCTGATATTTTCAAGTTACATCATCTTGCAGCAAATGCATTATTGCAACAATTTTACAGCTACATAGTATTCCATTGTACCACATCTTCATGATACATTCATCTTTTGTAGGACATCTAGGTTAATTTCTAATATTGGCTATTGTACTGAGTGATACATTGAATAGCTGTGTGTATACATCCTTTTAGATGAAATTTTTTTCTGTCCTGGGGATATATATATATATATATATATATATATATATATATATATATATATATATACCAGCATTCCAACCAGCTGTGAATGAGAGTTCCTTTTCACCACATCCCTGCACACAAGTAATTCCCAATAATTTTGATATGTGCCATTCTTGCTGATGTAAGATAATATCTCATTCTCTCATTCTTTTGTTTTGTCTTGGTTTGATTTGGGGGCCATACCCGGTGACATTCAGGGGTTACTCCTGGCTTTATGCTCAGAAATTGCTCCTGGCTTGGGGGAGCATATGGGATACTGGGAGATCAAACTGTGATCCGTCCTAGGCTAGTGCGGGCAAGGCAGATGCCTTATCGCTTGTGCCCCAGCTCCAGCCCCAGCATTATTTTCTTGATTTTAATGTTTCTAATTATAAGTGATGATGAGACGTTCATAATGTGCTGGATGGCAAGAGTTTGAACCTTTGCACTTTCCGTTTTAATATTTTTTTGAACATTTGCACTTTCCGTTTTTAATGTTTTGTTTTTTTTTAAGTTTTGTGGGGTTAATTTTTGTGAGTACTTTGTATTTCCTAGATCAACCATTTATCTGATTATAATTAAAATTTCTATTTACTTAAACTACTATATAGATTCAGTACAATCCCTATCCAAATTCAGACAACATTCAAGTACTAGAATAATCACTTACAAAGTTTTGTGGAACCATAAAAGGCCTAGTATAGCCAGAACCATATTTAAAAAAATTAACTGGAAGGTATCTAGATTATTATCTACTCAAAGCCATAGTCATAAAAACAGCATGGTATTGAAAAAAAAGACAGACTTTCAGATCCATGAGTTATAATACAATGTCCAGTAACAAACATCCAAGTTTATGGTCAATAAAAGGAACCAAGAACAATAATAAAGACAGTCTTTTCAACAGATGATACTGGCACAATTGGATAACCACGTGTAAGATATTAAATATAGATACATATTGCATATCTTACACAAAAATAAATTCAAGGGCTGTAGGGTAGGACGTTTGTCTTGCAAGCATCCGACCGGGGACAGATGGCTGTTCAAATCCTGGCATCCCATATGGTTCCCGTGCCTGTCAGGAGCTAATTCTGAGAAGAGCCAGAAGTAACCCCTCCCCCCCCAGCGCCACAGTATGTGACCCCAAAAACAATAGAAACAAACAAAAAGAACATAAAATAAATAAATTCAAAATGGATCAAAGAACTTTTGGGGATAGAACAGAATCCATAAAGTCCATTGAGGAAAGTAGAGGCAGAACATTCTAAGACTTAGATCTCAAAAGAGTCTTCAACAATCGGATGCTAATGGCAAGGACTGTAGAATCAAAACTTAAACACTGTATTGTTAAACACAGAGACAAGCTTGAGAAAAGTATGTGGGCAATGTGAAAGACAAAAAAATTACTCATGTTCAAGAAAATTATTATTACTGTTCTTTCTTTTTATGTGAGGCTCCATGATTTACAATAATTTTAATGATAGGATTTCATGTATCAATCTTTCCATTCCAACACAACTTCAATTATAGTGACTGTTTCTCTCTATCATTGCCCCATATAAAAAATATGTAAATTTAAACGTAGTGAAAGAAACCTTATTTGAATAAAATTAAATATCCTAAAGGTAACTAATATAAAAATAGTTTGATATTTATATAATTTTTTAGCTAGTATATTCTTTTTTGTTTCTTTTTGTTTTTCTGGACACACTGGTAGGCACTCAGGGGTTACTCCTAGCTTTGTACTCAAAAATTGATCCTGGCAAGCTCAAGAAATCATATGGAATGCCTGGGGTCAAACCTAGCCCAACCCAGGTAAGCGGTGTGCAAGGCAAAAGCCCTGCTGCTGTGCTATCGCTCCAGCCCCAGCTAGTATATTCTTTAGTTAAATAATTAACATATAAAATTTCTTAAGATGCTGTTTAACTGAATGTAGATAATGGTCTGCCATTCATTTAGTATTAAGAGTTTAAATATTATAAACATTGTTGATCCTTCATTTTACTAGTGTGATTTTCCACATAGATTTCCATGATTTTGTGCTAATAATGCAGTCAACATGAGTTAACATTAAGGATGAACTATTCCTCTATTTGCATATTAATAATTGAAAAATATATGTGCTCATTACTCTAATGTCTAGATATTGCCATGAGGTCAGCCAAGTTATTATTATGTTTTCTTTCTTTTTATTAACAGATATGTCTTTCCTTAACATTCATCAACACACATAAATGAAAATTTTACTTATGTTCATTATGTAGAATGACATGTTATAATCTTACTTCTATGTTCTTAATAAAAATAAGATTTATTTTAATTCAACTGTCTCTCTCTTAGGACATCAAACTATGGCTACATCAAAATGAAATCTCTTCACCAATAAACTTAAGAAACAAACTATATATAATGACTTTCATGTATTAACAAATTTATGTTTTGTGTGCTTTTCATTCATTTTGCAAGTGTTATCTAATAATAATATGCCTAATATATGTATGATGTAGTTTTAAAGATTAAATAAAGAAACAAAGTATTTTTCAAAAAAGACATTACAGGCCCTGAGTGGTGGCGCAGCAGTGGGGTGTTTGCCTTGCACCTGGCTGACATAGGAAGGACTGTGGATAGATCCTTCAACGTCCCATATGGTCCCCCAAGCCAGGAGAGATTTCTGAGTGCAGAGCCAGGAGTTATCCCTGAGAGTCACAGGTGTGTCCCAAAATAAAACAAAACAAAACAAAAGACATTGCATATATATTAGTGAAGGCAAATGAACATATAATAATTAATGATGATAATATTATATTGTAAAGGAAGATGTAATACAAATGTAAGCAAAGTGTGTCTATTTTTCAATTCATAGAAATCTGCTGACAGCCCATATTTTTTAAAGTATCTTATTTCTTAAAATCCTAGGTAAAAAGGTGATATTAGATACTGAGATAGGGAAACAGGCTAAAAAAGAATATTTAGCCAACACTGTATAGATGATAAATATTAATCTTAGATATATCATTCTAATCATTGATTATGATCTTAGTCTAAATTTCAGTTAAATAATTTGAATCTACAAAATGATTTGTTGGCATTGAAAAGTAAATAGAGTAAGGAAGAAGTGAGGCTCTTTCCCACTTATTTATTAAAATAGTACTTTTTAGATCTATAAAAGAATAGTGACAATTTATCTTGTAAATTTTGTGGTAGTGATATAATATCAGCCGTGTATATTTTTATTCTATATATAATATCTACTTTTATTTATAATTGATTACTATTTAAATAAATATGTGTAGTCATTTATTTTTCAAAAGTCTTGCTGGCACAATCTTTATCCCATTATCCATTAGAAAAAATGAAGAAGTTAAATATTTTAATTAGAAATGGGCATATTTTTAAGTACTGTAGCTTGAATAAGTAACAGATGCAGTATGCAAACCAAGTCTATACTTATCATTGATATGCAATTTGCTTCTCTTTTTTTTTGTTTTGTTTGTGTGTGTGTGTGTGTGTGTGTGTGTGTGTGTGTGTGTGTGTGTGTTTTGGGTCACATCTGGCATGGCTCAGGAGATACTCCTGGCTCTATGTTCAGAAATTGCTCCTGGCAGGCACGGGGGACCATATGGGACGCCTGGATTCGAACTGATGACCTTCTGCATGAAAGGCAAATGCCTTACCTCCATTCTATCTCTCCAGCCCCACAATTTGCTTCTTTATAGGTAAAAGAAACTAAGATATTAAGCAATGAGTAAACCATTAGAGTCAAATTCAGGATGGAGATTTTTTTCTTTCCTTATTGACAGAAACCACAATTATAGAAACCAGACAGAGACAATTATAGAAACTAAAAATAATATTTTTATTTATTTATTTTTTGAGCCAATCCCTATATGACACATCTAGGTATGTGTGTCCTCATAGCAATAAATGCTCAATTTATGGGTTGAATATGTTAATATGCTCCCCTTCTTGATTGAATCCATCAAAAAGTCAACCCATTCCAACACTGTCTCACTTTCTGTGAGTGAATATAACAGAGTGATTTCTGTCACTCATATTCATTAGTTCTTATCTGTTCCAGGAAATAGTGAACTGAAACTTCAGGAAAGATTTCTTTTTTATACCCAAATCACATCAGCACTGTTGAATGACTTTTTCAGATTGCATTGTCCACTGTTCTGACTAGTTTATTTTCAAAATTTAATTCAGATGCCACAAATAATCTCTATTGCATTTTTATTAATAAGCCCTATCACCTTTTGGCATTCTATCTTTTTCATTAGTTTAACTGTTCATTTGTCCCTTCATTGTTTATATCTATATACCACACTGAAACATATTTGTATTTAGACTACAACTGTGTTTTTACTGTCTTTAATATTATATATACCTTATGTAAAATATATGCTATACTAAATAGAATATACAAATACATACTATTGAATATGGTGTCAATAAAGTCATTGATTGTACATATATATGATCTTTTCTGTTTGGAGAGGCTCTGAGAATCCTTTTTTGCTCCTCTCACCTTTTGAAAAGCAAAGGAAAAGCTATGGTTCTTCAGAATTTCTTTACTAGAAGTATTTTTCTTTTGCAAAGTATCCACTCAGACTTTATGTGGTCAATCTTCTTGACTTTGTTGTATTAGGCCTAAATAAGTACCTTAAAGGCTTTCTTTTTTGACTTGAAGTGACGAAGTAACACAAAATGGGGATTGTAATTGAAACTTAAATTACTTAGAAAAGTTAGTAAGATAAAAAGAACTAATATAGCTTATTCAATTCATAGTATATATTTTTTCTTTCTGACAATTTCTGCACTCTTGGTGATGTGTTTTCTTTTGTAATTTTTGGGTTGTCTAAAAAAAAAAACAAAAAAAAACAAAAAAAAACAAACCCAAACCTGGATACCATAGAATATACTTGTATCTCTGTAATTCTATGATATAGATAGACCAATTTATTTTGTTTTCAAATATAATTATAACTAATATATGCATTGTTCATATCAGAATGCTTCTAGATTTATTTATTTTTTTAATTGCTAACTGGTAGACCTGCTCTTTTGGGGATATTGAAGATGGAATACACCCCAGAGTTTTTTTTTCTTTTAATAATATCTTTATTTAAAAACCTTGATTACAAACGTGATTGTGGTTGGGTTTAAGTCATGTAAACAACACCCCCTTCACCAGTGCAAGATTCCCATCACCAAATTCCCAAATTTCCCTCCTCCCCATCCCACCCCGCCTGTACTCTAGACAGGCTTTCTACATCCCTCATTCATTCATTCACATTGGCATTTAGGAGTAGTGCTAATATTTTTGTCCTTTGGGGAAAAATTAAGAAACCCACATTCTTCAAAACACAAAAACAAAAACAAAACAAAACAAAACAAAACAAAAAACTACGTTTTTGATTGGGTCTAGCCAAATAGAGTTCACTGGACTGAAAACAGCTTAAAACAGCTTCTGATCTCATCATTAGCAATGAAACTGATAACCCACTTCAGCAGATTTGTATATTAAATGGGGACTCTGAGAAGAAAAAAAAAACATTGCTTTTTTTGTTCCAGAGTTAAAGTATTTTTATTTATTTTTTGTATAACTGTAGAGTAGCTATGAGAAATCATAATTTAAAAAAAGACAGATAGCTAATGATCAAAAAGTCTCGAAAGCTAAAACAAGATGAGCCTATAGTATTTATGAGGACTTGTCTGAGATTTTTATAGTGACTTCTTAAAATCACAGAATGAAATCTCTTTAACTTGTATAGCTCTCATTTGCTATCCTCTTTTAAATATGCTTAATCTTAAAAATATCAATTTCTGTGCTATAATTTTGTTTCTGAAAGACACCTTTCCTCCACTATATGTTGACCTCAACTGTCATTGCATTGTTCAGAGGGGAAACGGTGAAAGCTTAAGAAATTTATTAAAAGACATGGAAAGTCAATCCATGTCCATTTTCACTGATTTACTACATGTCTCTTCTGTTTTTAGCTGAAGTAACATATTTTGATAGAATCACACCGTGGGTGTCCATGAAGCCATGCATTGCCAGGTGTAGAATCCCAGACATGGATCAAACACTTGAGCATCATCCTCAATCTTCACTTATCACTATTATAATAATATTTAAATAAGTTAATTTTTGCCTTAACTTTTAGTTCCACTTTGATGCTAACTAAAATTAAAACTCACTTGTATCTTTGAGAACTTCAAAATATGTTTTATATTCATTGTCTGTATATTATAATCAATGTATAGCTCCAGTCAACACCCTACTGGTAAACACTTTATATCCAATGGGATCATTTAAATCATTTTGAGAGACATCAAGATATCACTCTCTTTTCACAGGTAAAAGACACCTGTTGCCAGAATTCAGCAAAGTGTGGATAATCTAGAAATAAAGAATATAATATTTCTAAAAATTCTTTAGCAAATTTTTAAAGACAGCTTTGTTCTCTATAAGGCCAAATGAAGCACTCACCAAGAGAGCCAGTCTACAAGATGTCTTGCAATTCAAAATCCTCCAATTAGCAGGATTGCATTCTTATCAAGAATAGCACCCAACATCCATATGCAGACCATTCTGTGGTTCCCCCTCTTAATTTACTGTTCTAGATATCAAATATTAAGTGGATCTTTGGTACACATGTCTCTTAAAAGTGGCTAATTAAATTTTGTCTGAAATTTATTGTCTTTTTTCTAACCTGAATTTTAATACAGATCTCCACAGGACTGCTCTTCCCCTTTCAGTTGTGAGTTCAGAATTAATTTGCCTAAACACTACAGCTAAATTTCATTTTGTATGAAATTCACCCAAATATAGCCCTCATGTATTTCCTCAATGTACCATGCTATGATTCCATATGATCTACCTATTTGTATTTTATACTTTATTATTTATATTAGTTCAATAATATAGATCAATTATTTACATAAATCATTTTATAATTATTAAAATGGCTAAAAAATTTGGGTATATCTAATTTTAATAAGGTTTTTGATGCAGTGGAATAATTTATGTTTTATCTTCATTTAAAATCAAATGATTTTAAGTATAAAATTATTAAAGATAAAGTGTGTTAATAATAATAAAAAAGTTCACCAAAACTACATGAAGATTTCTTCAGTAGGGTAAATAACTAGGTTTTAGCAAATATTGTTTTTATTTGTTAGTTAAGTATTACTTTTAAAGCTTTTAGCCTAACATCTAGGATACATATAGAAATATTATAAACTTTAAATCAATTGCTTGGTAAAAACAGCAAATTTATAACATAAAGCAAACTCACTTCCTCTTTATATCTTCTTAATTGGAAAGTGTGTGAGATATAAGTAGATATTGCTTAATTTATATATATATTATATGTAGGTGTTACAATATTTTATAATCTATAATTGTACCTTAATATATAGACATTTAGAGTATATTTTAAAATATTTTGAACAGCTGATTATCTTTTATTTTGTTTAAAATATGTGTGTTTCTGTGTCTATTTAAAAATAAAATATAAGTCCAAAGACAAAAACCGTTTCTAACTTCTCAAAATGAGTCCATTTCAGCTAATGATTGTATACAATCCAAGAATCTCTTTGCCAAGTCTAGTGTATATCCCAGCAGACGGCACAGCTCTGTAATAATGATATTGGAAAGAGCACAAGTGAGAGCAAAAATGATGGCGGCTTCTAATTCAGCTTTGGCTGATGAGCTAAGTGAACTGGCAGCACTTACACAAGAGGGAACAAGAGGAGTAGCAATAGCCAATTTTCTCTGCAGACTAATACAACATTTTTTTAGCAAAAGAAATTATTTGAAAGTTTCCTCCAATTTTGCAGATAGCTCTTGCTCAATGCTTCCTAAGAGCAGATAACAATAGTATATTTCTAGTTGCTGGAGAATTTTAATAATTATGAAGTATCCTCACAAGATTTTGTGATCATTAAAATGTTTTTGATACAATTGCACTGTTACCTTATTGGTTCTCAGAGATTTCTAGTTGAAGAACCAGTTGATCAGACATTATGCCTCGGTCAATCAAATCTGATTCTGCAAGGAAACTGTAGTACCAGAAGGAGAGAAAAATAGGAGAAGTAGTAAGGGATGATGAGTCTTTGATCCTATTCTGATTAATATACTGAAAATTAATGTTAGATAAAAATAAGGGATAAAATTCTCAAATTCTTTCTCCACAGGATAGAAATAGGTATACATTAGAAAAGAATTTTGATTTTTTTTTAAATTTTCTGTAGCTTCCTTCTATTAAAATCTACACTTCACATTATTTTAAAAGGACTTACTGCACAGACAAATTTTAACTAATGATATAATTACTTCATTAGGCAGCATAATTAGAAATTACTTCAAGTATAAAGAGTGTGTGTTAAAGAAATATTTAATTTACTAAATAATTTTATTCAAATGATTATTGAGTTAAAATCAAAAGTTGCTGAAATCCTCAAGTAATGGTTTTTATCCATGCTACATGATAAAGTAATTGCTCAATTAGCAATTAGTTGCAAACAGCAGTGCCCTTTATTTTTATTTTAAAATGTGTTAGCTGATTTTAACTTCAAAAATAAATGTTAATTACATATGAAGATAAAAAACACTATGCCTTGTTAGTAGAATGTACAGACAGAAGCTGTGTATACATTTTGAATTCATTAAAAAAATGAACAAGTAAAATGTTTTTACCCTTTGCTCCAGATGTATGAAATTCAGGTAGTTTCAACTAGTAAAAAGATCTAAGCTTCATTTCTTTGACTATGCTTATTAAAAATAACTATATTATATTTATTATCTAGAAAATAACAGAACTTTTCATGTCTTACAGTTTTTGGATTATTAGTCATTGTGAATAAAAATATGTAATTATTGAGAACATACCTTCAATGTCAGTAATCATATTTACATCTTTATATAGAGGAATTAAATAATTAACTTTTCTCCTTCCTTTTGGCATTCCTTTGTATATGATTGTTAGGACATGAAGAGAAAGAGAGAGACCTACCACATTATTTTTCTTCTCATAGTCAATCTTTGTGTATTTTAGCTAATATATTAACAATTATTTTGTGTGCCTCACTTCTGTTAATTGAAAGCTGTGAATGGAACTTGGCTTCTCAAGTAGTTAGATATGTATTTCATTGGTTCAATTGATGTTTGCCCTTTACTTGCTGTGAGGCCTAGAATAATTTAAGAAAATATCAGACTATTTTATCATCTCAGAAATAAGGCTATGCTAACTCACTTCTATGAAACAATGAAGATGAAATGAATTAAAATATAACATGACAGTTATAAAATATTAACTATGTGCCAGTTTTTCTCTTTGTTCTATGTTAGATTTTTTAAACACTGGATATTAAAGTGAAGTGAAAGATTATGAAAGTGTATGTTGTGGATAATTTATTTTGGGGAAGAAATGTTTGTTATACACCACAAATCATCCTCTATATTTTTATTTCTGGTTTTTGAAACCATATCAACATTTTTTATTCTTATTAGTTTATTATAATTTTGAAGAAGTTTTTGATTCATACATTAGAAAGTCTTGGTAATTAAATGTATTCCTTTCATTGTATAGGGCACACACAATGGAGCTAAGGGGATCATACAATGCAAATTCTAACATCTGTGAATTCCATATGAAAACCATATACTTTAGCCCTTGGAGCAATCTCCCTGGCTACAGTATATGTACTATTAAGGTAGACAGAAAATTGCATAAAGAAAAAAATAAAAAGGAGTCCTGTATCTAAAAAATTATGCTAGCCGCTAATTTACTTTGGAAGATGAGAGGTAAGATTATATGTCATGTGGCTTGCTATTTACCATCCTTATTTTTCAGTTTTATGCTCCAAAGCCTATTGCTTGCCCAATCCCAGCACAGGAATCCTGATTCCTTGGAAAATTGTATTTTTCTTTTTTTTTTAAATATAATTTTTATTTTAATTATAGTGGCTTACATATTGTTCACAGTAATATTCCAGGTACATATTTACATTGAATCAGGGGAATTCCCACCACTGAATTGTCCTCCCACAACCGCTCCCATCCTGCCTCCCATATCCTCCTCTCTCCCCTCACCAGGGGCTGCTAGAATGTGTGGTCCCTTTTGTGTCTAGCTTATTACTTAGTGGACTTATAACTGTTTGGTCCTGGTGCCTCCATTACTGCTTCCTCTAGTTGGGAGGCAGGACTAGAAAGATCAAGTTATGTGGTTTTGTTTGAGGAAGAGAAAAGTAATATAATGGGGTAAAAATTGACTATGCCGACTATGAGCAGAGTCATTCTAGAGGCTCTCATCTTTGGTTTGAATGGCAGTTCAAAAAGAGGAATCAAATAAGATATCCAGTGAGCACTGCAGCCATTAAAAATATGTATAGGCACAGTAAATGTTGGGGTCATCTGATAATATTTTTATACTGAAGTCAAGGTACCTGGATATAATTTTATTCTAAAGTAGAATTTTCTTCTTCTAAGGTAAATGGCACTGGAGAGATATTATAGCAGGGAGGGCACTTGCCTTGTATATGATCTATGTGGTTTCAATCCCAGGTTCAATCCTGAGCATTCCAAATGATCTCCCAAGCCCTTCCATGACCAAACTCTAAGTACTGAGTCATGACTAAGCCCTGAGCACATTGAATATAACTAGAAACAAACATAAAAGAAAATAAGAAGGCAAATTGACTTAGTAATGAATATATTAAAGTAATGGTCTTTAGAACAGAAGCAAACTAAATAAAGAGACAGTAAATGGCACCTATAAGGACCACAGGTATAAAACATATGCCTCCTCAAAATCACACAGAAATATAAGGACTCTTTATTACTATATATATATATATATATATATATATATATGCACATATATTTACATGTATATTTGTCCACTGTCAACTGTATTCTCAGTCTACAGCTATCATAACTTTCTTTTATTAACATAATTTTTATTTTGATCATAGTGGCTTACATATTGTTGACAATAATATTTTAGGTACATATCAACATAATATCAGGGGGATTCCCATCACCAAATTATCCTTCCTACACCTCCGTTCCCATCCTACCTCCCATATCCTCCTCCCTCACCCCGGGGTTGCTAGAATACGTGGTCCCCTCTGAGCCTAGTTTACTACTTAGTGGTCCTATACCTGTTTTGATCTTGGTACCTCCGATGTTTCCTCCTCTAACTGGGAGGCGGTACTAGATAGTTCCAGTTACATGGTTTTGTTTGAAGAAGAGAAAAGCGATAAACTGGGGGTAAAAATCAAACACGCCATAAATGGGCGAGTCCTTCTAGAGGCTCTCATCATCAGTTTGAGGGGCGAAGGGGAAAAAGAAGGTGAAACACCTCAACAGTACAAAAAGAAGTGTCAAATAAAATATCCAGTGAGCACTCCAACAATAAAGATAAGCACCACATAAAGGCCATGGTCTTGAGATAAAAAACATGGCAGAGCACCTAAGGAAAAAGAAAAAAAAAGAAAATAAGTAAATAAATATAAATAAAGACAACAACTTCAATACCAAAACTTCATACCAAAACAAAAAAATGGACAAAACCTAAATAGATATAAAAAGAAAAACTGTTGTTTTGTGCTTTTTTTTTTCCCCCTTCCTGCACAGGCACAGTAAATATTGGAGTCATTCAGAAAGGAATTCCCTTGACCTAAGAGGTACAGGGTTTCTACACCCTTGGAGTATATTATCATGGGATTAATTATAGACTCCGTTCAGGTTCATTTACTCTCCCCTCTGTGCTTTTGTGGTGTTCGGAAGAATTCTGCTTAGTCTTGGGTGATAAAATCAGATCTCTGTATCTAGAGATCTTGGTATCTGCACAGGCCAAGGGGTGGAAATTGTGATGAAGCCTTTCTTCGTGTTTCTAGAAGTTCTGTTCTCTCAGTGTCATTTTAATCGGTCTTCTGTGTTTGGTGGTCTTGGTCTTTATGTTGATCTTATGCTGGAGCCTATGATAGCGTCTTTCGTTGTGTTTCCAGAAGACCCATTCCATTGTAATTGTTTCAGATGGATCTTTGGAACTGGAGCTCAAGATGTTGTGCAGGTCGTAGCTCAAACCCTGTACTAGGGCTTTTTTATTGGTCACAGGATACATACAGTCCGTTCATGATTCTATCAGCCAGTCATCTATAAATCGCGATCTTGGCTTTTGGACTGACCAAAGGGTGACAAGTCTTCGGATTTTGTCTTATCATCAGCTGGAGGAGTAGAATAACCTGCTCTTAGGTCAAGTTGTTCCCATTTTCCTCGTTGTCAGGATATCATATGAGAGCTGGCACTTGTTGGTGTTGAGGATGTCCCGGATGGTATTTGTTTCCTGTAGCTGTCATGAAGAACTGTGTCATTTCTATGTCTGGGATCCAAGGTTCAAGACTGGATGGATGGTGTCTAATCACCTGGGGTCTAAGTTGGGTCCACGTGACATATTTTCAAGGTGGGAGATGTCCCTGTATTGTAAACAAGTATGAGTTCTTATCCCTAGTAGATAAGAGCTCATTTTTATATGTAAGATTTCCCCCTTTTTTACTGTGGTCTTTGCAGGGGGAAATGGTGCTACATTATATTGCCAGTGCTACATTATATTGCCGGTGCATTTGAGGGTGGAAAAAGAAGAAAACAGAAACAGGTCACACACCCAGAAAAAATAAAAATAGATATAAAAAATATATGTGGACACACACACACATAAAAGGAACAAAGATTAAAAAATGAAATAACAAAATAATTAAAGGAACAAAATGATGCAAGGGACTATCTTATATTTGGAGAAAACCAGGTAAAGAGGTAGTGCAATACAGGTCTTATACCTATGATGGAACTATAGGTTTCCCCATTGTCTTTTGAGATTTTCTTGTGGTGTGTGGTTTCCTGGGCGCCTTTTCATCCCATACCCTGACCTTCTTGAGATTGGCAAAAGCTTTGCGTCAGGGAGGTCTTGGGAAGAGTTCTTGCTTTGGGGATACTTTTAGAGCTAAGTCCGGTTTCAAGTAACAGTTCACGTTAGGAAGAGTTGGTAAGGAGGGCCACGCAGCATGAGTCAGCAGGGGAGATGGTTGCCATTTTTTGCCGGGGAAGAGGTGTGGGTTTAACTTGGTGTCCCTTCACTTGGGTGCTGGGTACTAGTTCGTTGGGGTAGGAGGTTAGTCTTGATGCCTAGTAGATTAAGAACTGAGGGTGAAGAGTTTTAATAAAGTGGGAAATCTGGATGGGATTGAGGGGTAAAGGGATAGTCGGATTTCCAAAGGGGGGAAAGGGGAAAGTAAATGTAAGAGACAGGAAAGAAGAGAAGAGAAAATACATTAAAAAGAAAAAGAGAAGAAGAAAGAAAGAAGAAAAAGAAAAAAAGTAGTGAGAAGAGAGGAGAAAAGGCCAAGGGAATGCTAGTTTGCTTGAATGTTTTCGATGAGTAGGGCCTGTAGAATAAGTTTGTAGGTCACAGTTGCTGCTTCGGTGGTCTGGCTGGTCACTTGCTTCAAGTCCTAAAAGAACCTAGAGATAAAGTGTACGTTAAAGAGTTTTTTGGGACATTCTCGTAGTGCAAGCTGGGTATGTGTCTCATGTGACTGGGCCCCGAGATGCCATCTTAGTTTGTCCACCCTTTGTATCCAAGAACGCCTGTGGACAGAAAAGCTGAGAGGTTATTTTAAATATAGTAAGATTAAGGCATTAAAACATATTGTTATGAGATGTTTCTGTTTGATTCAGAGATTTCCCATGGTATTCTTTACCTGTAATTCTGTATAAGATCCCTAAGGGATTATTATGGGTCTTTGTAGTAGAAAGCTGATTACATACCTGTTCTCTCTATGCTGCTGTTTCTGCTGTATAACTTTCCTTTTATGCCCAAAATTAATGTTCAAATTCTGAATGCTCAGAATGAAATGTTATTTGAATATAGTTTCTTCATACATATTTAGTTAAATTACAAATTAAATTAATTTTATCAATTAAATTATAATTAATTAAATCTAAGCCCAGTAAGGTCAGTTTCTCATATATTATTACAGATGCCTATAAAATCATAACCGTGATATGTGACTGAAGAATGCCCTTTGAAAATAGGTAAAGATTTAAATCTGTGAAAAAAAAAAAAAAGAAAAACCAAGGATTAAATGTTAACCTTGGCAATTAGGCAAAGGCATAGTATCTTGCCCAATTTCAGAAAGAGTTTGTTTTTTGACGATGTACTTCTAGCTTCTAGAATTCTGAAAAGAAACATTTTACAGTTTTACATACTCAATTTATAGCACTTAGTAGTAACATCATTAGAAAATTAAATGCAGCACTATCTTAGTAAAAAGTTAAAGTGAAAGTAGTTTTATGATGTTACCTGTAATTCTTCAACAAGAAGAATATATAGTTACAGGAAATTAGAGGGATATGAGAAAAATAAACAATACAGACTTGCATTATTTTTATGCCTATTGTATAACTATTTATTTTGTTTTTGTTTTTGGGCCATACCCGGCGATGCTCAGGGGTTACTCCTGGCTATCTGCTCAGAAATAGCTCCTGGCAGGCACGGGGGACCATATGGGACACCAGGATTTGAACCAACCACCTTTGGTCCTAGATCAGCTGCTTGCAAGGCAAACACCTCTGTGTTATCTCTCCGGGCCCTGTTTTATAACTATTAATCAGAGTGTTAGCAGCAATGTTGTTGACCTATGAGATTCCTGAGGTCAGGAATTGTGTACTGTTCATTACAAGCACACATACAAACACATACACACACACACACACACACAAACACACACATCCCTGTTATTAAGAATGCTGTCATAGAGTGGGTAGTTACAAAAATGTTAAAAAACAAAAACCTGAAAGAGTAAAGATAAAAAAGAAATGAAAGATATAGAATCTGAAAAAAAATGTGGAAGGGAGAAAGATATACAGCTTTATTTTAGTGTTTTGTGCATAACTTAGGTAGAATTCTTCAATATTTGAGAATATATTTTATTAAAAGAATTTATAATATGGACTGGAGAGAGTACAATGGGTAAGGCACCTAATCTGCAAATAATCAATCGGAACTTGATCCCTGGCACTATGTAAGGTTCCTTCCCCACACCATGTGATATGATCTCTGAACTCACAGGAAGATATAAGCCATGAGTACAGCCAAGAGCATACTTCCCCCCCCACTCCACCAAGAATAATAATTTATGATTTCCTAATAAAACAAGGTAATAAAATATCACTCCACAATTTGGAGCACTACCCAAAAAACTTGGGTCATTTTTATAAAGTAAATATGGCACATGAATTTTAGTTTATATGCTTTGCATTCAAATTAAATGTATCATTTTAAGAATTAGATGTAAATATTTTAGCAGTATTATTTAATATTAGCATATGGTAAAGTAAGCTGCATGTTAAAATTAAATGGGAATATTTAACTACATTTTAAAAGTAGTAACTATTTTGCTATTTGCTGATAACCTTCAGAATCAATTTTATTGATAAAAATTAGATAAAATTGTATGCTAATTTATTTAGTGTTGCTAGCAAGTATATTTTTAAAAGAAAATAAGGGTTACTGTGGTCTTTGGAGCAAAAACAATGATCAAGAATATTGGGGCTGGAGCTATAGCACAGTAGTAGAGCATTTGTCTTGCACACAGCTGACCCAGGATGAACCTCGTATCCATCCCCAGTGTTCCATGTGGTCCCTTGAGCCAAGAGTGATTTCTGAGTGCATAGCCAAGAGTAACTCCTGAGCATCATAGTTTGTGACCCATAAGACAAAAGCCAAAAAAAAAAAAAAATAGGACATCACCAATGCACTGAGACAGAGAAAACAGTAGTGTAATCCTCTTTGTGATTTCAGAAGCACTGTTTTCATACACAGGTCTGTGTGCCCAAAGAAGAATGAAGCTGTTTCACTTTGATCATCAGTGGCACATTTCTGTCAATTCATGAGCCACAATACAACATTATGAATACTGCTATACTGCAAAAGTCAGAGTAGGAAATACCCTGATATCAAAAGTAGTTAGAGACACTACACGTAAAGAGGTTAGAGGTTTAAATCCTTGATGAAAACTATGGAATATAACTAAATAAAATACTAGCAAATAGAACCTAACAATTTATCAAAGGATTATATGCCATGATCAAGTAGGATTTATTCCACGCATGAAAGGATGGTTTAACATACTCAAGTCAATCAACATAATGCACTGTATCAATTAAAGAGAAAAGGCTATATGGTCATATCAGTAGATGCAGAGAAATCATTTGACAAGATCCAAGATGCATTCATGGTACGAACTCTCAGCAACAAGGAACTTACCTCAATATTGTAAAAGCCATAGACCACAAGCACACAGAAAGCAATATACTCAATGAAGAAATGCTAAAAGTTTTTTCTTTAATACTTGAAACAAGATAGTGTTTCCCAGGGGCCGGGCGGTGGCGCTGGAGGTAAGGTGCCTGCCTTACCTGCGCTAGTCTAGGAGACAGACCGCGGTTCGATCCCCCGGCGTCCCATATGGTCCCCCAAGCCAGGAGCGACTTCTGAGCACATAGCCAGGAGTAACCCCTGAGCGTTACCGGGTGTGGCCCAAAAACCAAAAAAAAAAAAAAAAAAAAAGATAGTGTTTCCCACTCTAACAATTCTATTTAATATTTTAATGGCAATACTTGCCATAGAGATTAGGCAAGATAAAGATGTCAAGGTCATCCAGATAGTAAAGAAAGAAATCAAGCTCTCACTAGTGTGACTGAATAGGTACTGTATTTATAAACTCATAGGCTGTACATAAAAGTTTCTGATATAATTAGTTTCATAGTAAATTAGTGGGCTACAAAATTAATATGCAAAAATCCATGGTTTCCTTATCCTTATATAATATAAAAGATAGAGGAATAAAAATAACAATTGTATTTATTATTGTATCTCAGAAAATCAAGTAACTCAGAAACAACTTAACTAAAGTGGTTAAAGATCTATACAAAGAAAACTACAAGAAATAAAACAAGAGAAAACTAGGACATGAAAATATACACATTGCTTATGGTTTCGGAGGATTACCATCATTATAATGGCAATACTTGTGGGGCCAGTTCGGTGGCACAAGGGGTAAGGCATCTGCCTTGCCTGAGCTAGCCTAGGATGGTCAGCGGTTCGATCCCCCAGCATTTGAGTGTATAGCCTGGAGTAACTTCTGAGCATCACTAGGTGTGACCCATAAACCAAAATAAAATAAAATATAAAATGGCAATACTCTACAAAGCATTGTACAGTTTTATTTTAATCTGTATAAGAATATGCAATCTGTATTAGAATGTCATATTTTGATGAAATAGATAAAACATTCCTGAAGTTCATATGAAAAAATTAACTTTCACTTCTAGCTAAAGCAATCTTGGAAAAATATTTTGAGAGGCATAACTTTGCTTAACTTTAGACTTCACTTCTTAGTGTTACTACATAAAACAGCAAGATATTAGAATAGAGAGAGTGGACTAAACCTGACGGACCTGAGAAGGATCCTCGGGTATATTCTCAATGTTTGGTAAAGAAGAAAGAAATATGGCATGGATCACAGAAAGCCACTTTAACAAGTAGTGTGGAAAAATTGGTCATTTTCATGCAGAAAAACAAACTTAGACTTATTTTAAATGTTTTGCATGAATGTTAAATCAAAAATGGCTTAAAGATATTGATATCAGACCTGAAACCACAAGGTACATGAAAGAAACGATAGGTAGAACTCTCTATTATATTAAATCTACAAGCATATTCAATGATGAAACCATCACTCACCAAGCAAGTGATAGCAAATAAACAAATTAAACTACATAAAAATAATGCACCTCAAAATGTTTTTCCAGGATACAAATATGTAAACAAATTGAGAGAAATTATTCACCCAATACCCCTCTGATAAAATATTAATATTTAAGATGCATAAGGCTTTGTAGAGTTTAAATAGAAAAACCCTCTAGCTCCATCAATAAGTATGGGGGGTTTCAAAGAAACTATTCCAAAAAGAATATACAGATGGCCAAATAGAACATAAAAAAATATTCCCCATCATTATTCATCATGGAGATGCAAATCTATATTGAAGTATCACCTCACACTACAGAGACTGGTACACATCAAAAAGAATGAGTACAAACAATGCAGTTGTCAATGAAAAGATAAAGAGAGACTGATTCACTGCTGTTGTGAATGTTGACTGGTCTAGCTTTTTTGAAAAACAATATAGACATTCCTCAAAAATTCAGTTCTCATATGACCCAGAAAACTTTTCCTAACTATAGCACAGCAGTAGGGTGTTTGCCTTGCACACGGTAGATACAGGACAGACCTGGTTCTATCCCAGGCATCCCATATGGTCCACTAAGCCAGAAGCAATTTCTGAGCATATAGTCAGTAGTAACCTCTGAGCGACACCGTGTGTGACCCAAAAACCAAAAGAAAAAAATAGAAAAATTATCTTGGAAATATACACTAAGGACCAAAAAATACAATTCAGAAAATATATCTTCATGCCTATTTATTGTCATGTATCTTCAAACCTATATTCATTCAATTAATATTCATAATTTTCTGAATCTAGAAAAAACTTATGTGCCTGAGAAAAAATGAGTGGATGAAGACACTGTGGTACATCTATACAATGCAATAAATTTTTCCATAGCTGATAAAATGTAAGATGTAGACTTTGCTTATATGTGAATGGATATTAAGTTTATTGTACTGAATGATATGAGTCAGAGTCAGAGAGATAGACATAGAGTAATACACTAATTTGTGGGACTTTAAATAAAGATATTATGGTAATAATGTCCAAAGATATTAGAGATGTGGCCAGGAGGACTGGTCCTTAGTAGAAAGCTTGCCAGAAAAAGCAGGGGATTGCATGTAGGTCAGAGAATGGACCACTATGACAATGGTAGTTGTAAATAATGACTGTGAATAAGAACTAGGTGATAAAAGTAAGCAATAGGCATGATACTCTTCCAGTTAAACAATATTGATGTAAAAACTGGTTAAAAAATAGAAGTCTAAAAGACAGAGGGAAAGAGGGAGGGGAGAGAGACAGAGAGAGATTCAGAGGGATTCAATTAAATATCTTAGAATATTATTATTGATAGACACAGAGATGTAAATGCAAAGATGTGTAAACAAATGTAGATAGTAATGGAAGAATATTGGAGATGTTTTAGTACTTTGTTGGCTTTAGTGAATTTTGTTACATCAATTTAAATTCTCACTTCCTTATTTTCATATATGTCATATACTGGCTGATTGATCATAGAACTGGTGACAAAATATAGAGTAGAGTTTCTTCTTTCTTTATTTAACTAGATTTCAACTATTAGCCTACCTTGATTCAGAGATGTATAGGATTGAAAATCAATAACAGTAACAAACATAAAAGACGCTGACAGATATTTTATAAACATTATAAAAATCCTTACTTGAACCCAACAAGGAGTCATATTACTTTCTGTTAATAAATGAGAAAATCAGTAATTCTTGGAAACTTGAATTTTGATTTTTAATTGCCAGTTAATAAATTCACTTGGTTGTTGATTCACAGGATGTTGAAAGTGATCAACTATTTTGTTATCACTATTTCAATATCAGCAATATATATTATTCCAAGATCAAGACTGTATGTGGAGAAAATAAAATGAACATATAACTGAACTTATTTATTTGTGAAAGTTATAGGAGAATTATCAGTTGCCTAAAATAGCTAGAGAAAGCTAAATTACAGCAGTAAAATGTATTTTAATGATAATTATAAGCCTAACTATCAACATTTTAAAATGTTGCTTTTTAAAGCAACTGCTTATGCAACATATAATATACCATAATTTTTCTAAATTTCTAGATGATTTACATACATAAATACAAGAAGAATGAATCCTTTTACTAAAACTGAAAAGCAAACACTAGAAAAATTGTCCAAGGTCATACATAAAAAATATAAGATCAATTCTCTTGAACTAATGCACCTCCTACTTTAATATGTTGGAGCTAATATCCTTAAGCTAAGATGTACATGTTCCAAAAATTGACTGTACTGATGATACAAACTAAACAATGACACTCTTTGACTTTTTCATGGAACCTGCCTTAATAATTTTTATTTGTTATCTTCAAGGCAATATCTTCATAACAATGTTAGATATTTTGTCTTGCCCACATATAGTAAATCAAGTCATAGATACATAAAGTAAAAAAGCAATAATGATAAAAGACCTATTTTACTAGGTTATTAAGCACCAATATGATATTTAAATTCAGATATACCTAATAAACACGTACATCACTTAGCTACATAAATTTTCAAGATGTTAGTGCCTACTTCAAAAAAGTAGAAATGTGAACTAGAAATCAATATGAAGTGTCTAAATAAAATTTTTCTCTACTTTATGTTTAGTTCATATAACTTTTATGACAGATCAACTCTAATAATGTCCTAGTTTACATTGAGTTAACATATACATGTATAAATTCAGGTACATATAATATATTTAATTAATATATACACTTTATATATAAACTATATACATTTATATAATGTATTGTTGTTATACATAACAATTTATTTATGATTTGTTATTCTAATAATCTTTCATATTTTGTTTTTCTCATATTAGGTTTCAGAAAATTTGAGTACTTTACTCATTTTTCTAGTATCACACAAATGGCTAAAAATGGAAAGGATTCTAGCTTAGATTGTCTTATCTGTGTATATAGGTTTGATTGTTTGTTTTGTTTAGAAAAGACAGTGTGATTGGACAGATAGTATCATTGGTAAAATGCTTACCTTGCATTCAAACAACCAGAATTTGACCTCTGTCACCTCATATAGTACTCAGATCCTCATGAGGAGTAATTCCTGAACATAAAGCCAAGAATAGGCCCTAAACAAAGGGTAACACAACAAATGTTATTGATATAACATATCTGAGTGTATAGATTAATAATAAATAACTAAAGTCAAGTATTATGTTTATTTATACTTTTAACATAATTTAATATATCTCTATTTTATTTAATATACCTTTATTTCTTTACTACATTTCTATTTTCTCTGCAGTGTTTTGTAGATAAGGCCTTCTTTCTTATATTGCCATGATTTGCATTATTTCCTTTTAAAATTGAGCTAAGTAGGAGTTTTTACTTTTACCTCTGCAAGTAGTTATTGTGGAAAGGAAAAAATAAATCTGGTAATATCAATCTTGTCTTAAGTTACATAGTCAGTCTCAGGCTCCCTATTCAGCTTATATAGCTCCCTTTTTCTGAGAATGCCTAAACCACACAGAGGTTGTTATCCAGCTACTTTTTTATGTTAATATCACTCTTTATCTTGTTTATGACCAAGAGATCAATGTTGGCACTGGGTTCTGAACAAGGAGGGACATCATTTTGTTAAGGCCTCATGTCAGATATCTCAGGTTCTGAGCAGGGAAAGACGCCAATTTATAAGAACCACATGGTGTAAAACACATGCTATATCTTCACAAGCGTATTTCCATTAACACTGTCCCAAGGTACCTTGACATATTAGGTAGCCTATCAGGAAAGGACAAGGGAGCAGAAGGAAGATATCCCTAGACATATACCTAGACAATAGGCAATCATTTTTAAGATGATCAGCAAGCTGTACTCTTTCTATATATTTTCCCTATATAATTTTCCTCAGAACAGTGAGCCAGGATCATTTTCTTTGGTAGATGGCCCTGACCAGCCAGTGTGAGAGACTTTTTGGCAAACAAATTAAAGCAGAGGTCTCAAACTCAATTTACCTGGGGGCCGTAGAAGGCAAAGTCGGGGTGAGGCAGGGCCGCATAAGGGATTTCACAAAAAAAAAAGTCCTCAAACGTTATTATTAACAGTTTTAATAATTACAACTGAACATGAATAGAACATTGAGTGAAGATCATGAACAGTTCTTCTGAACATGGCATCTTTTGCCCATTCCTTGCTGCCAGAGACTTGACAGCGCTTCTTCTCACAAATTTGGCTTTAGAGAGGAAGCAGTTGAGACCCTCAGTATGGCTTGAAGATGATCATCATTAAGTCTAGACCTGTACTTTGACTTATTGAAGTTCAATGTGGAGAATAACTTTCCACACAAATATGTGCTCCCAAAAAGGCTCATGGTGCACTTGAACATTCGGGAAAGCACAGGGAAGCTAGGGGGCAATTCTCTCAAAAATTGCCCATGCAAGTCTGCTTTTCCACTAATCTCCCTGAACTTGGCTTTGATCAGAGTTGCATAGCAGGTCAATGAGCTCCATTTGAAGCACAGGAGGGGCATCTTGCACATCAAAGGAAAGGGGGTCCACAACAATTTGGAAAGTGGCTCTGTGCTTTCTGAAGTCTGCAAACCTGTGATCAAATTTCTTCTCTAGCTTAAAAATAGCATCAACATATTTCTCACCAATGAGTAGTATGCCTGCATCCACAAGTTCCTTGCATGCTGGGAAATAGCAAAGGTTTGTCTGAGAGACCTGGGATTTCCATACACAAGTTTTGTCGAGAATGCTCTCACGTTTTCATAGGTATCACTAATAAGCTGCCCTGGGCCTTGCAACATCTTGTTTAGTACATTCAGATTATGTGTGATGTCAACAGGAAAAGCTAAGTTCATGAGCCATTTGTGATCACTTAACTCAGAAAAAGCATTTCTATCCTTCTCCATGAAGGATTTCACTTCTTCTCTCAACTCAAAAAATCTTTTCAGGACATTTTTCCTGCTGAGCCAATGTACCTCAGTGAAATAGAGCACATCTCCATATTCTGAATTCATTTCCTCTAAAAAAGCATGGAACCTCCTGTACTTTAAGCCCCTGGATCTGATTTGGTTGATACATTTCACAACAACAGATATCACATTGTCACACAGCAGGCATTTACTGCAAAGGGCCTGTTGATGGATAATGCAGTGAAGAGCAATAGCCTTCCCTACACACTCATCTTCAAGTTTTTTTTGAACAAGTGCCACCAGTCCATTTTTCCTCCCTGTCATCGATGGCCCTCCATCAGTTATTATTCCAACAAACCTCTTCCATGCAAACCTGCATTCTCAATGGCATCACACAGATGCTGAAATATATCATTATCGGTGGTCTGGCCATGTATTGGAATTATTGTGAGCAGCTCCTCTGTCAATTCAAAATTGCAATCAACACCACAGTCATAAATCGTGAGCTGCATGCGCAATGTCTGTTATATCTGTGCCCTCATCAATTGCAACTGAGTATGCATCAAAACATTTGGCTTTCTCACACAGTTGATGATAAATGTCACTTGACATGTCAGAAATGCGCTCTGCCACAGTGTTGGCAGAAAGGCTGATTTTGCTAAACTGATCTTTCTTTTCCGGACAGATAAATATTTGCAGCCTGTAACATGCCTTTTTTAACAAACTCTTCTTCTGTGAATAGTTTCCTTGCCTTAGCAATCATCTCACTAACCATGTAATTAGCTTCCACTGATGCAATATTTTCTTTGGTTGCTTTCTTGAAGAAACCTTGTTGCCTCATTAGACATGCTTTAAGACTAGCAACCCGCTTGGCTTTCTCATTTCCTTGATATTTTGCACATTCCTCAGCATGTTTAGTTGAATAATGGGGTTTCAAGTTGGATTCCTTGTGCACTGCAACTTTCTTTTTTTTTTTATATTTTTTTTCATACCAAGAATTATGTTCTTAATAGTTTCTTTTTCACTTATATATCTGCTAGATCACTATCCTACCACTAGTTAGTCCTGCCTGATTCTTTTTTTTTTGATTCTTTTTTTCTTCTTAACAAAACCCATCACCAGTGCAACATTCCCATCACCAATGTCCCAAGTCTCCCTCCTCCCCACCCGACCCCCGCCTGTACTCTAAACAGGTTCTCAATTTCCCTCATACATTCTCATTATTAGGACAATTCAAAATGTAGTTATTTATCCAACTAAACTCATCACTCTTTGTGATGAGCTTCCTGAGGTGAGCTGGAACTTCCAGCTCTTTTCTCTTTTGTGTCTGAAAGTTATTATTGCAAGAATGTCTTTGATTTTTCTTAAAACCCATAAATGTGTGAGACCATTCTGCGTTTTTCTCTCTCTCTCTGACTTATTTCACTCAGCATAATAGATTCCGTGTACATCCATGTATAGGAAAATTTCATGACTTCATCTCTCCTGACAGCTGCATAATATTCCATTGTGTATATGTACCACAGTTTCTTTAGCCATTCGTCAGTTGAAGGGCATCTTGGTTGTTTCCAGAGTCTTGCTATGGTAAATAGAGCTGCAATGAATATAGGTGTAAGGAAGGGGTTTTTGTATTGTATTTTTGTGTTCCTAGGGTATATTCCTAGGAGTGGTATAGCTGGATCGTATGGGAGCTCGATTTCCAGTTTTTGGAGGAATCTCCATATCGCTTTCCATAAAGGTTGAACTAGACGGCATTGCCACCAGCAGTGGATAAGAGTTCCTTTCTCCCCACATCCCCGCCAACACTGTTTATTCTCATTCTTTGTGATGTGTGCCATTCTCTGGGGTGTGAGGTGGTATCTCATCGTTGTTTTGATTTGCATCTCCCTGATGATTAGTGATGTGGAGCACTTTTTCATGTGTCTTTTGGCCATCTGTATTTCTTCTTTGTCAAAGTGTCTGTTCATTTCTTCTCCCCTTTTTTTGATGGGATTAGATGTTTTTTTCTTGTAAACTTCTGTCAGTGCCTTGTATATTTTGGAGATTAGCCCCTTATCTGATGGGTATTGGGTGAATAGTTTCTCCCACTCAGTGGGTGGCTCTTGTATCTTGGGCACTATTTCCTTTGAGGTGAAGAAGCTTCTCAGCTTAATATATTCCCATCTGTTAATTTCTGCTTTCACTTGCTTGGAGAGTGCAGTTTCTTCCTTGAAGATGCCTTTAGCCTCAATGTCCTGGAGTGTTTTACCTACGTATTGTTCTATATATCTTATGGTTTTGGGTCTGATATCGAGGTCTTTAATCCATTTGAATTTTACCTTTGTACATGATGTTAGCTGGGGGTCTAAGTTCAATTTTTTGCAAGTGGATACCCAGTTGTGCCAACACCACTTGTTGAAGAGGCTTTCTTTGTTCCATTTAGGATTTTTTGCTCCTTTATCAAAAATTAGATGATTGTATGTCTGGGGAACATTCTCTGAGTATTCAAGCTTATTCCACTGATCTGAGGGCCTGTCCTTATTCCAATACCATGCTGTTTTGATAACTATTGCTTTGTAGTAAAGTTTAAAGTTGGGGAAAGTAATTCCTCCCATATTCTTTTTCCCAATGATTGCTTTAGCTATTCGAGGGTGTTTATTGTTCCAAATAAATTTCAAAAGTGCCTGGTCCACTTCTTTGAAGAATGTCATGGGTATCTTTAGGGGGATCGCATTAAATCTGTACAGTGCTTTGGGGAGTATTGCCATTTTAATGATGTTAATCCTGCCAATCCATGAGCAGGGTATGTGCTTCCATTTCCGCGTGTCCTCTCTTATTTCTTGGAGCAGAGTTTTATAGTTTTCCTTGTATAGTTCCTTCACATTTTTAGTCAAGTTGATTCCAAGATATTTGAGTTTGATAAGATATTTGACAAGATTGATAGACCACTGGCAAAACTAACAAAGAAAGAAAGAGAGAGAAACTTGATAACTCTTATTAGGAATGAAAAAGGAGAGATCACTACTGATATGGTAGAGATTCAAAGGGTAATCAGAAACTACTTTGAGAAACTCTATGCCACTAAAAATAAAAACCTGGAAGAAATGGATAAATTTTTGGAATCTTATAATCTTCCACGATTGAATGAAGAGGATGTAGCATATCTAAACACACCCATTACTATTGAGGAAATTAAGAAAGTAATCAAATGTCTGCCCAAAAACAAAAGCCCAGGCCCAGATGGATTTACTAATGAATTCTTTCAAACCTTTCAAGAGGAAGTACTACCAATCCTGGCAAGACTCTTTCATGAAATTGAAAAAACAGGAAAACTTCCAAATAGCTTTTATGAAGCCAACATTACCTTGATACCTAAACCAGACAGAGATGCTACGAAAAAAGAAAATTACAGACCAATATCGCTGATGAATGCAGATGCAAAGATCTTCAAAAAAATCCTGGCAAATAGGATTCAATGCCTCATTAAGAAGATCATCCACTACGATCAAGTAGGTTTCATTCCAGGAATGCAAGGCTGGTTTAACATCCGTAAATCTATCAACATAATACACAACATCAACAGCAAGAAAAATAAAAATCACATGATCATATCAATCGTCGCAGAGAAAGCATTTGACAAGGTCCAACACCCATTCTTGATCAAAACTCTCAGCAAGATGGGAATGGAAGGAACCTTTCTCAATATAGTTAAGGCCATCTACCACAAGCCAGAGGCAAATATTGTCCTTAATGGAGAAAAACTGAAAGCCTTTCCTCTAAATTCTGGCACAAGACAAGGCTGTCCTCTCTCACCACTCCTATTCAACATAGCACTGGAAGTACTCGCTATAGCGATTAGGCAAGAAAAGGATATCAAGGGAATCCAGATAGGAAAGGAAGAAGTCAAGCTCTCACTGTTTGCAGATGACATGATACTCTACTTAGAAAACCCCAAAGACTCTACCAAAAAGCTTCTAGAAACAATAGACTCATATAGCAAGGTGGCAGGCTACAAAATTAACACACAAAAATCAATGGCCTTTCTATACACCAATACTAATAAGGAAGAAATGGACATTAAGAAAACAACTCCATTCACTATAGTGTCGCACTGCAACTTTCTCTGAGCAAATAATACACGTGGGGATGCCCCTGTGCTCAACAAAGAAATACAGCATCTCCCACTTTTCCTGAAATTGTCTGTGCTCGTCATCAATCTTTCTCTTCACTGCAGGCTTTGATGAAGTCATGATGAAGGTATGACAAAATCTAATTCTGTAATAAACTTTTCTCCCTTCTCTCCCTTAGGCCTCTCATAATGCAAGGGACAGCGGACAGGAGCAGCGTAAATGATGTCTGTGCTAGGCGCAAAGTATTCACAATTATTCTCATTGAATATTCGCAATAAAAATCGCATTAATAAGAAAAAAAATCGCAAAAAAATCACATTAAACATTTGCATACCCCGAACGGAACTGCATGAGGTATGCGAATATTTAATGCTATTTTTTCTTACTAATGCGATTTTTATTGCGATTATTTGGTAAGTGAATAATCCCGAATACTGCGATATTTGAAGGCTGGCTGGGGGCCACAAAATGTTGTATTGAGGGCAGCAAACGGCCTGTGGGCCGTGAGTTTGAGACTCCTAGATTAAAGTATTAAACTTTATTCCAATTGTGTGGTCTCATTCTTCAAGTCTGGAATCTAACAATCAACAAGGGATATGTTTGGTATAATTTGTGCCTATAAAGAATTATAATATGTTGAAATATGATGCAGAAACAGATAGTTGTCAAAGTACAGATTATACTCACTTGAATACCCATGTTTTTTAAATCATAAATTTTGATTCTTCCATTAAATCTAATAAAATCCTGTAAAGAATGCTGAGTAGTTTACTTCTTTTTCCAATGTGTCAATTGTAGTTCTTGGTTCTTATGATATCTTTGTAAATTTATATCATCCATTTTAACCTTGAATTAAATAAATTAGTCTTCTATTCCTTGCTACTAAAAGCATACTGCTTATATTTTGATTGTTTTATAAGCTATGAAAATATTTTAATTTTTTCAATAGTTGAAACATTTATAAGGGTATGCATGAACCACTAACAGTTTCAATATTTTTACATTTTGACAATATATTTTCATTATCAGTTATGCATATTAGTATCTTAATACAATTTCTATAACATAGTGGCTGAAAACATCACATGCAATTTTTCCCGATAGCTCTGTATTTAGGAAATCAAAGATCATTGGAACTGTATTATATCTAGAAGTTTCAGAAGATTACTATTTAGTACTATTTTAGACTTATCCTGCTTTTCTTGGGTCCTTGTTGCATCTATTTTAAAGTACCTCATTCTAACCGTAGGTTTTAACATTATATCCATATTTTACTTAATTTTGATCAACTTTCTTATGCATACAAGTATCATGGTTTAATTTATGTTAAAGTTACTTAGTAAAATCAATTTACCTCAATATTTTTGATTAAAATCACATCTGTAATCCCATTTTTGTCCAAATAATGAAATATGTCACAGGTTTTTGGGATTAGAACAAAATGTAGATTATTATAGTATTGATAAAATCACTACTAATGATATTAATTTACTGTGCTGCTCTCAAGATATTAGTAAACTTTATTGATCAGTAAGGTTTCTAAGAGTCCACAAATTTACCAAAGCTCTGATTTGTATGGATTATTATGGATTCTAACAAGAAACCAAATATTTTTAAGAAATCATTTTTCTTTTATCACATGTAAAATTCCATCGATTTATTACAACTTTGGGGGGAAGTAAATGGCTGTTGTTGTTCTAGCATACCTGGTTGTGTCCAAAATTTAGTCTTGTCTCTACAGTTAGATCACTCCTAATGATGTATAGGAGGCCATATGCAGTGCAGAAAATTAAAATAAAAGACTTCTTAATAAAAGAAAAATGTTTTAAGTTTCAGATTATCTCTCAATCTTTTTTATTAAATTTTTATAGAAATATATGGCAAACTAGAGAGGATAAGAACTTGAAAATCGGTGTCCTTACTCAAAATGCTCAAGGTAATCTACTCCTTATTTTTAATTTATAACTAATATTTTGAAAGAAATAATAGCTTTGGAGATGAAATAAGAGTAAAATTATGCTCAGGTTAAAAATCAGTTCATAATATTTTACTGACATTTTGTGTAAGCCCTTGTGAATAAACAGCTTTAATCCATTTTAATAATGTCTATTTTCCTTCAAAAAGAGCTCTATCCAAGATAAATCCAACTTTGGCCATAATATAGAAAGTTTCTATAATATTATTGAATGAATAATATCAAGCCTATGGCTATATGTAATAGACAAATTATAATAATCTTTGACTTTAATAAACAGAGCCATAAGTTAACATTTGTGAATAAAAATTTTTGAATGTTTGAATAAAAATAAATATCAAATGCCATTTCAAGTTCGCAAAAACAAGTAATTAAAACCCAGATGCTTTCTTTGACCCTTTGTCTATCAACAAATGGTCCAGATTGTTAAAACTTGTTTGCAGAACCCTGAACACAGAGGTTCATAACACAGGTTCTTAATATCTACAATTGTCAGTTACAGTGCAGAGACACTCTACTGACCCTTGTGAAGCAGAATTATCTCTGAGATATTTGATGGTAATGAAATATCCCAAGGTATGTTACAATCACTATTATAAGCATACATTTTCTTTTAATCCCTCAATACTTGAAGACACAGTAGAATCACACTCTGGTTCTTCTTTCACAAGTCAGATTATAATGACATTGGAAGGCATGCTCTGACTCAGGCATAATAGAAATAATACATATTTAAGGTTCTTGGGGAAATCATTAAACAAGAAAGGTTTACTAGGTATTAGTGTAGTAGTTGTTATGGACTATGAATTTCAGGAATTTTACTCTCAACAACACCTTTAACTTGCTGTGAAAAATATTAAACTAATTTGAAGTTAAAAAGGTTTTAAAAGAAACGTATATTCCTCAACTTGACAAAAGTATATATATTCTTTAATTCCTTAATTTGACATATTTTAAGGCTTACTACTATGAAAATGTGAAAACAAAGTGCTCATACAATTTAAATTTGTTCATAGCTCTTTGGAGACATTATTGTTAGTCAATTGTGGGTCATATAGGCTCTGTTATATTATTAATAATTGTTACCAGTTTTTTTTACAAAATATATAAAACATTTTATGTTTTCTGTAGCAAGAAATGAGCTCATTGTCATCTAAACCACTGAGCAAAATAGGGGAGATGTTTTAGGTTTTGATTGTTTTAGTTATCAAACCACTAATAATTATTTTCAATTGCTCTGAGGTAAACTTAATTTCATTTTCTTACCTACATCTATTTCTGTGTATATTTTAAGATATTAGAGAGTTGTATTTTATTTTATGTAAATTAGCCAATAATAACTATATTTCATTTCATATTCCTTTTCATTTCTTATAAATATTTAAGCATAGATCTATTTTCTATATACCATGCTACAAATATATTTTTACTTCTTGCTTGTCTTAACATATAGGTTTTTTCCCACATAAATTGAATTTTCACATTGAAAAAAATTCTTACTTTTACACAGATAGAACTATGTTTTTAATTAAAATTTATAGCTTTGTAATTTTTATTTTTAATTGAAATAATTAACTATTATGAAATTTACATTGTACATAATAAGGGCAATGAACTAATTTTTATTTCTTTAAAATTCATTTTAGAGTAAATTTTTATTACAGCAAATGATAAGTTTCATATATTGAGATCGTATGATAAATGTAGCTCTGTCTCTAGGATGGGGCTGATTTACATTCCAAACAGGTAAAAGCAACCCCATTTGGGTACAAGTTTAGCCAACTTCATACAAGTTACTAAAAGATTAAGTGAAACTAGAGTTATGCAACATTTTTCCTTTCATGATTTTTTTCTCTGTATCTCTGTCTGAGTTTCATCCTTGTTAATAGTGGAAACAATTCCATTGTGTGAGTCAACAGTTTTGCTATTCATTATTACCTCTGTGCAGGTTGTGTCTTATCTACAAATAAAAAAGAAAAGATTGTTATGATTGAGAGTGTACAAACACATTTTTGTGTACAAACAACTTTGAAATCATTTTCAAATAAACTAGAAGTAGAATTATTTTTCTAATAATTCCAATCTTTAAACACTTGGTTACAAAAATGTTCATAGTTGGGTTTCAGTCATAGAATATACTCCATCCTTCACAAGTGTAACTTTTACCTCACATCAATGTTCCCCATTTCACTCATACCCACCTTCTGTCTATGTTGAGGATAGGCATTCCATTTCTCCTTCTCACTATCATTGTTATGGTAGTTTTTAGTGCAGTTATTTCTATGATTATACTCAGTACTCTGTGGCTGATTCTTCCTGCCCACATCTCTATTGTCTCTGGGTATTATAACCATACTGACTTTAATTTTTCTTAAAATCGCACAAATGTGTGAGACTATTCTATCTATATCTCTCCCTGAGACTCATGTTACTCAGCATGGTAATCTCTATGACCATTCATGTATAGGCAAATTTCATGACTTCATTTATCCTAAGAACTCTATAGTATTCCTTTGTGTAAATGTACTACAGTTTCTTTAGCCTACTCATCTGTTGTAAGGCATCTGGATTGTTTCCTGATTCTGGATATTGTAAATAGTGTTGCAATAAACACAGCATGCAGGGAGCATTTTTGTATTGTGCTTTTGTGTTTTTAGGATATATCTTTCTGATTAGTAATGCTGGATCATATGGGAACTCAATTTCCAGTTTTTTAAGGAATATCCATATTGTTTTCCAGAAAATTTTGTCTAGATGCATCCCCACCAGCAGTGAATGAGAATTTCTTTCTCCCTGCATCTTCCAGCACTAGTTGTTCTTGTTCTTTGTAATGTGTTCCAGTCTCTGTGGGGTGAGATAATATCTCATTGTTGTTTTTATTTGCATCTCCCTGATTATTACGGATGTGGTGCGTTTTGTCATATGCCTCTTGGCCATCTTTATTCCTTTATTAAGAAAATATCTGTTCATTTCTTCTTTCTATTTTTTGATAGGATTAGATTATTTTTTCCTTGTAAAGTTCAATCAGCATCTTATATATCTTAAGTAGTAAACCCTTATCTGATGGATTCTAAGAGAGTAGTTTCTACCATTCTTTGGATGAACTTTATATCCTAGTCATGGTTTGCCTTGAAGTACAGAAGCTTCTTCATTTAATATAGTTCTAATTGTTTATCTCAGATTTCAATTGTTTGTACATTAATGTTTCTCCTTGAATATACTTTTAGTTTCATTGTCATGGAATGTTTTGCCAGTGTTTTCTTCTATATACCTTATAGTTTTGGATCTGATATCAAGGTCTTTAATCTATTTTTATTTGACTTCTATACAAGTAATTAACTAATAAGAAATATACATTATATATAATTTGGACAATGAACTAAATCTTTATTTTATGTAAACCATCAATTTAGTTCATTTATATAATAATTATTCTTACTGCTTCTTAACAGGAGCATTTATTTTATATGGGTCACATCCGGCAGCGCTCAGGAGTTACTCCTGGCTCTACGCTCAGAAATCTCTCCTGACAGGCTTGGGGTACCATATGGGAGGGGCTGATATTTGAACCACTGTCCTTCTTCGTGCAAGGCAAATGCCCTACCTCCACACTATCTCTCTGGACCCAACAGGATCATTCTTATATCTGAAATCCTCTTGTACTATATATTGATTTCTAGATTTTTAAGCATAGTCTAAAGAGAGTTTGTCTCTGTATTAAAACTATAGTTAAAATGGAGAGTAGCATTAAAAAAATAAATATAGATAAAAATAACACCAGGTCACATATTATATTGCAAATTCTTCAAAAATATATGAGAAATAGTGTTAATTCAGTCAAGAAAATATTGTGGTGCTAGTTTTGCTATAGGAGAATATAAGAGCAATAAGAATCCCCGTTTTAGAAGACATAATCTTGAATCTGACTTAAAAAAAAGCTGCAATAATGTTAACTCACCAAAATATCAATGGTATATAACAGAGTGTACTGAATTACACAAATAATAAAAGAATATACAGACAATTGCTATTTCTAGAATGAATTACAACAAATAATATTCAGAAAATTGATATTTTAGATACTTATAGTTTCTAATAAATATGGAATGCTAGACACCTGATTATCAAAAAAAAAAAACCTCTGTGTTTCAACATTTCTTGTTGATATATTTCTAATTTGTATTCATCACCTTTCCTGAGATAGTTAAGTTCAGTTTATTGAAGGTAATTGAATCTTTCATGATTCAGAATCCAGCAATGCCTCAGGGACATCATTCTAAACATCAATCCTCATTTTATGGGCATAGATCAGACTGAAACTTCAGTGAGCATAAGTAAAACTCTAAAAATTGCATTTTACCAAAGCTCTGATAGTGACCTACTTTCCTATTTATTTAATGATTATTTGAACATTTTTACCTAAAAATTGAACACTGTAGCAGTTTTGGTTACTTGAAGTTTTAGATTTCATATTACATATATTTATAAGTAGAGACATAATGTATTATGTTATAGTAATGATAAAATTTTTGTTGATTTTCCAATTTTCTTAAAGAATAGCAGAAGACAGTGGAAGCTCAGTGATGACATGGAAAAGAAAATTTTAATATTGTGATGTTTAGCTTACACATTAACTAAACGCTTTTCTAATAAGTTTTGGCCAGGAGAAACTAAGAAAACCAAATAGGATCCTGTTTCAGTGTGTATTTCCTTTTTGTAGTTCATAAAGAAGTTGTAACATTACTAGGGTTTACAATGACAACATTCAGTTGTGTAAATTTAATTAACTTAAGTGTATAAATTTAATGGGCAAACCAGGTAGAGGTGGATACTTCTTACTGGTTAAATCTAGGTGTTCTTATGTTCAAAATTGTAAAACAACTTGCCATTATACTTTCCCACACATGCTCAGATATTCCTCTTTCCACAGTAAAGACCAGAAACCCTGGAGTATATCGGTTCTCATAAAGTAGACAGAGGTCAGCAAGTGACATTTTAACTGCTTTTTTGGGGAAAGGTTTTCAAGCCTTCAATCTTAAACATTTTTTTTGCATTATGGAAATGTGCACAGTATTGACCTTCAAGGAAATTTCTGATGATTGCTCACACAGATTAGCAGACCCATTATATCATATTTCCCTTGACTTTTCAGAGAAGAGAAAAGTTTGAAAGATAGATGACAAGAGTAGGATAAAAGAGAACATTAAGAAGTGAGTGGCAAGAGGGAGAAGACCACATGATATTATCACTTTGTATTTATTAAAAAGTGTTGGAGAAAAATATGCCATTTATTCCCCAATATAGACGGTCCCTCTAGATAATGATACACCAGAACAAAAAGTAGTTTAATTAGTGTCCTTTGATCAATCCAATTAGCACTTTACTTTGCTAAAAAGTAAAGTAAAAGGAAAGCTAAAAACTTTAAGTTCCATTCTTTTTGTTTGTTTGTTTTGGGCCACTCCTAGCTCTATATTCACAAACCACTCCTGGCAGGCTCAGAGGACCATATAGGATACTGAGGATATAACCCAGGAGGTCTCAGTTCAGCTGTATGAAAACCAAAAGCCCTAATCACTGTGCTTTCGATCTGGCACTTAAGTTCCATTTTTTTTAAATATAAAAAGTGTACATATTACCACAATTTTTCCCTCTTTCTCACAGTGCAAGAAACTAGGAGATTTAAGACAGATATTCAAAGAACAATAGGGTAAAGGAAAACTAGGTAAATAATTTGGTAAAATATAGAAATCCTGAATATCAATGGAAGATCATATGCCTCTGAAATAGTAATATGTTCTATAAATGTCAAAAAATTAAAAAAAGGTTGATCTGAAAAGAGTAGAGTGGTTCAGACCCTCACTATGCATGTGGCTGATCCAGTTTGATACCTATCAGCACATATGATCCCTTGAGCACTAACAGGAGTGAACCCTGATCACAGAACTGAAAGTAAACCTTGGAAATGTCTAAGTGTGACATACCCACCTCCATAATACAATTAAGAAATGCTTAGCATATTAGCTTATGCATATCATCATATATCTAAAGTGGTACTTATTCAAGATTGTTTGTTGTCTATTATCTCTGTTTCAAAAGCCATTTAGAAAACAAGCGCATATTATGTAAATATATGGATATTTTTATCTTCATTTTTGTTGACATTCAGAGAAACATCATAACATTGTAAAAGAGTACCATTTAAATATTATATACTCAATGTCAAGGATAAAATTGTTATAGATCAAGCTAATATTGAAATTGTATACATAATTTTATGAGTTAAACACCCATACCACTTTCATTTAACTTTAAGATTTTAAATAACTACATATTCACAAGAATTTCTAGGAAAATGTAGAGATACCATGTAGTTTTCATCAACTTCCCCCAGTGTAAAAACAAAAAAAGGTTTCATGAACTAGAACATATAATAAGAAAATGTACTGCTACATTTTATTATTTAAAATTTCTCTAAATGTATTTTCTTTATTTTGGAACTTCATGTGTGCTTAAGTACCCCTCAGTATCTAATGCTTGTAGCTTTACCACATGTCATCTTTGAGATTCTAGTTCCTAAAGAGGTAAACCGTTCTGTTTAATCCTGTTATTAAATGTGTGCCTTTTGAGTCAAATGCTGAACACATACCTTCCATAATAAAGGCCCAGGATAGATATGTCACATTTTTTGGACATTGAGTTACACCAATAGTGACTTCTGATCTCAGAGTCCACAGTAGCCAACAAATATTTTTGGATATTGCTCCGATTTTTTAATAAATAAAATTAGATTAGCATCTTGAGGTTTGATTCAATGTGTTCCAACTATGTTGGAATAGTGCCCATGAGTTTTCCTCCTTCAGTGCATATTTCTCCTTATTGTTTTCATAATAAAGTAAGATAAGTAACAGGAATTTGTTAGGAAAAAATAAAGTCAGAAGATGGGTCCGAGTGATAGCACAGCTGTTAGTATATTAGCTTTGCATGCGGCCAAACCAGGATCTATCTCTGGCATCCCTGAGCCTGCCAGGAGTGATTTTTGAGCATGGAGCCAGGAGTGATATTTGAGAAACTCTATGTGTGGCCCCAAAACAAAAAATAAAAAGCAACAACAATAAAGTCAGACAAATGCATTAGAAAAATTTTAATGTATATGTATGATGTCTTTCTCTGGATAATAGATATTTGGCAACAAAATATATCAGCATATTATAGTTTGCTTTTAATTTTCCCTATATATAGGAGTGCATATTATTAGATATTTTTAGTAAAAACTTAAATCTTATTATATATTTGCAAATATACTGCTTGTTGCTTTTTTTTATTTAAAAACATGCATTATTCACTTAGACCCTAGATGCTTAAAATAACTTTGGGAGAAATTGTAAACAAAGCCAAAGCCTGGGATATAATACCCAAGTGGATAAATTATCTAAGTTCCAAGTTCCACTGCTGGTTTGACTTCCTTTAACAATCTTCAACGTAGAATTGTGTAAATGAATAATATTGCTCACTTAGAAACTAAATTAGAGTATGTTTATTGCACTGCTTTTAGTGAAAATTACTCAAAGTGTATGTAGTCAAGTCTGATCAATAGGTTATAATCTTATATAAGTACTTAATATTTATATAAATCTTAATTCTTAATACAATAATTTTATAACTTTTGTAAATATACTTTTCAGATGTAAACATAGCTTTAAACTATCCTTTTAAGCAAAAGTAAGTAGAATGTAAACTAAATATATTAATAAACTTGCTAGAGAGATATGCTTTGTTGTAGATAGTGATGTCCTATATGCAACAAAATAGATGATAGTAATATGCCTTTTCCCAACACCATAAGAATGCTCTTTTTTTCCATCAGTTTTTTTTATTTATTTATTAAAAATATTTATTTAAGCACCATGATTACTAGTATGTTCGTAGTTGGGTTTCAGTCATATACAGAATATCCCCCTTCACCAGTGCAAAATTCCCACTACCAATGCCCTCTTACTTCCCCCACCCTGCTTATGTCTCAACAGGCATTCTACTGCTCTCATTCTTTAACATCGTCATGCTAGTTGTTAGTGTAGTTATTTCCCTAACAGCGTTCACCACTCTTTGTGGTGAACTTCAAATTATGAGCGGTCATTCTAGCCCTCCCAGCCCTTAACTCTACTGTCTCTGGGCCTTATTACAGTAATGTCTTTAATTTTTCATAAAACCCATAGATGAGTGAGACTATTCTGAATCTATCTCTCCCTCTGACTTATTTCACTCAGCATAATAGATTCCATGTACATCCATGTATACAATAATTTTATGACTTCATCTCTCCCGGTTGCTGTGTAATATTTCATTGTATATATGTACCACAGCTTCTTTAGCCATTCATCTGTTGAAGGGCATCTTGGTTGTTTCCAGAGTCTGGTTATGAATACAGGTGTGAGGAAGGAATTTTTGTATTGTATTTTTGTGTTCCATGGGTATATTCCTAGGAGTGAAATAGCTGGATCGTATGGGAGCTCAATTTCCTGTTTTTCTGATGAGTCTTCATATTGTTTTTCATAATGTTGTATTCACAACAGCATTCTATACTATATATGTTAGCATTTATCATTATATATCCATTGACCATGTGGTAACCTCCTCTTACTTGACCACAACGAGGCATTTAATATAGTTAGCCACTTCCTAAACCTATATTATTTATGAGCTTCTTTGCATCTTCGTAAGATTTCTTTTATTTTCACTAACAAGTCTTTGCCTTCTCTGTTGATTTTAATTTCACCACTTGTTTCTTATATACTTGTAGTTTTCTCAAAGAATTTTAAATATCTCTGTAAGAGTAAAAGGTATTCCAGTATTCACTGTCACTTTCAAATTTTCAACTCCTTCCTTTATTCAGGATATTATATTCTCCAGACTTCCATCATAAACATAAACTTTTTTTCATGCTCTAAACAGTAAAGAGAAGGAGAATGATTCTTCATCTGGACCCACCTTTCCTGTCACTATATCACAAACAAATCAGTTGTCAGGTACTCTTAACTGTAGCTCCTTGTATCTGATCTCTCCTCTCTAATTGCAGCTCCTATTACCCTTGTACAGACCTGAACCACAGTCTGATTTATAATAATAAGCTCCTAAATAGTTTTGCCTCTAGTCTTGCACAATCCATCTGGCTTTTACTGCCAGATTGATTTCTCTGAAATGCAAATCTAATCACGTTTGCTCCAGATTAAATTCTTATAACAGTTCCCTGTTTACCACAGGATAAATAAAAACTCCTGGGTATGATACATGAATCTCCCCTTGATCTTGTCCCTACCCTGTAATTCCAGATTCCTCCTTCACAGTCTTTGCTAATAGCTTATTGCCCACATCTCCTTAGGATGATAGACTGTTTCAGGCACTTCTTGTCTGTGATTTCAATTTCTTTTCTTTAAGTCACTTATGAACCCCAACACAAAAACGTGAGTACATGTATACACCCACACTAGCACAATCTATTGTACTCAAATCACCCAGTAGATGACCAATCATTCTTATTCATAATTTGCATAGATATTGCCTTTAACTTTTAATCATTTTGATATAAACCTAATTTGCAAATTGTGTGCCACCACCCAATTTCATGATTTTAGTTCACTTTTATATTTTCATTTTTTTCTTAAATCTCTCATCAGCAGACTTCCTTTTTTATACTATGTTACAAAATATAATACAGTAATTGTAAAAATGTTAGGTTTATTAAATTTTTTATTGAACTGAATTGTTGTTATTTAGTGATATTATTTGTATGAATATTCCTAGGAATATTTTGAATAAAAATTAATACTTTGTTGTGAAAGAACACTCAAATGTGAAACCTGTGTAAATATGAAGAAACACTTTAAACATCTTACATTGCCATAATTCTCTACATATGCTTTAGATTAATATTCTTTAAACAAGATATATCAATACATAAGAATACAAAAAAAAAAAAAACAAGATAAAAGTACTATGTATTAATTGTGATTTATAACAAACCAAGTCATGTTTTCCTTGTTTTCATCATCAGATAAGTGTCTTAGAATCTGGGATATGTAAATGGAAAAATAACTGAATAAGCTTATTTTAAACTTTAGTTTTTTTAATGTAACAAAATATAAAATCTTATACACACTCACAAATTTGTGTTAACTCTAAATTTGTATTACTATTCTATTATTTTGGATGTAATATTCATTAATTTTCATATAGATTTTAATTATAAAAATAAAATGGATAAAATTAAGTATCTATATTTAATTTGCATATTTTCTATAACATTTAAATAATAGTCTTCTATTCTGCATTGCAAATATATTAACACAAGTACATATGCTATGTGAGCACTATAATCGTCTTTTAATTTTATTTGATTATCATTATGCCATTTCCTAACTTTTTTATTTGTATGTGTATCTCCAGATACAGACAAATAGTCAGACTGACCCTAGAATGGAAAATTAATTACCTTTACACTGATAAATTAAGCACTCTGCCATGTATTTGTCAATAGGTTGGAATGCCTTCACAAAGCTATCTGCTTTGTCAGCAAGGAATGGTTTATTGCTATTTCCTTCTAATTTCCCCATGGGCAAGTACAAACCTGAGATTACAGCAAGAGAATAATCCTTAGGTGTCAGATTGTCTATCTTCCTCTTGAGTTACTACCTTAGTCCTCATTAACTACCTTGCCTATCTTAGAAAACTTTCTGCCTTACCTCTTAGAAGTGTAGAATGAGAATGATATTTTAAAGATACA
This sequence comes from Suncus etruscus, assembly GCF_024139225.1. NCBI lineage: Eukaryota > Metazoa > Chordata > Mammalia > Eulipotyphla > Soricidae > Suncus > Suncus etruscus. Next base: position 76,688,112 of record NC_064855.1, read on the forward strand.
TTTCCACAGAAATTCCTAGAAAAAATATTTGTATTTTATATTGTGCTTTATCAATATCATACATTGTACAAAAATTTTAAGGAAGATACATACCTCGTGAGAGACTTTACTGAACAAAGGACAATTCAATATGTAACTTCATATTTATCAGCTGAATATAAGTAAAATTAAACACAGAAAAATATACTCATGAGGTCAGAGACAAAGAAAACATAGTGAACTTTCATGTAATATACATGTAGATGGTCATAAACCATTAGTGGAAGAATACAAAGATCATAAATAGCAAAATAAATCAATTACCAAGAACAGTGTTGTTATTGGTCTTTTTTTAATGAATGTTTAAAATCTATGGCATAGAATTTAGTGTTTGTTTCCTAAACCCAGAAAACATAAATGTTCATTGTGAGTTTAGTACAGTTTTTGTGAGTCATATAATTGTTTATTTTATATTTTCAATATATTGCTATGTTTAATATTAAATTATACAAACAAATGATAAAAAAGATCATGCACTTCTCTAGAGAAAAATTATGAAGTGAAAAATAGCTCAGCAAAGAGAATCTGAAGTTGCAAAATTATTCAATGTCAATCCCACTATAAACTCTATTTACTCATATAAACTCTATTATATGAAAAACAAATTGAGATCTAGGTTATTTAGATTGAATGGACAAGTATATGTCACAAAGTAGTCCCCAATACCACAGAAGCTCTAAAGTTTGTATCACTGGTCTTATTGATAGAGAATTTCTGTAAGTGCAGAAACTATTAAGAAGCCTATCTAAAGGAAATTACATTATTGGTAGCAAATAGCTTCAGTGTTTTTAAGTGGTACATGAAAGCCATCTCTTTGGGAAAGTATTGTAATCTTTCTTTGCTTAAGTTTATTACAATTATTTTTGTTTTGAGGCCACCCTTACTAGTGCTTATACCTTACTCCTAGCTTTGTTCAAAGACATCACTCGTAGAACTTGGGAGCAATATGGGAACCCAGAGAGTGAACCTTCGTTGGCCACATGCAAGGCAAACCCCCTATTTATTCTATTTTTTAAAACCTTAAAAAAATTGTAGCCTTAATCATACATATAACAAGTCTATTTAGAAAATTATTAAATAGTATTTATATGTATATATAAATGCACAGCAAAATGCTGGGCTTACAGAAATAATTAAAATATAATACATAAAATGAACTTATAATTCATCACATTTTGTTATCAGTTAAATAAATTCTTTTATTAGTGTCAAATATAAAATACTATGATTAGTACCTGTAGGTATTTCAAACAATCAATTCAATCTGAGTCAACATTTGACATAATATACAAATAAAATTTTGTGATTAAGATATGTTCTTGGAATTGTTCAAGTATACATACAGTTTTAAGTATAGATACTATACTATAAATTATATATATCAAAGAATTCTTTATAAAGCATCAGAAAGGTTGCTTCAATTGACCATAACTTCAATTTTACCTGCCACCCACTCCCACCTTAGAAATTAGAAATCTTTTCTTTGTATCCCTGAGCTTTCTTGTTTCTTTGTTTTTACATAGACTATATGCATTTTTTTTAACAAGCACCACAATAAGACATCAAGGACAATCCGTTATTGCAAACAACAAATCATCCTGCTTTGTATGACTAATAATATTCTTTGATTTTTCACATATTTTTTAAAACATCAATCTATCAATAAAAACTTTTATCCTGTTTCTTGAAAATTGTAATCAATAAAGCAATGAACATGGAAAAACACATCCTTTTACACATATCTTTTCAATCTGCTGTACTAAAGTTTTAAAAATAAGTACCAAAAGTGGAATCACTAGTTGATATGGTAGTTCTTTATCCAAGCTCTTTTTCATAAAACAGTTAAAATTAATGTTAACACCAAAAATAAATTATGAATTTTCTTGCCTTTGTATCATTGCCAACACTTGCCTTTGCTTATCTTTTTTTAATTCCAAATGTATAAACTGATATCTCATAGTTTTTTACATTTTCCTTATTATTGTTGATGTTAAACTTTTTTTGTGTACAGTATGTGATCTCTATATTTTCTGTAAAAGAAATTCTATATTCAGATCTCTGCCAGTTCATCATGTTTTATTTTTTCTTTTTTTATTTTAGCTTTTGAGTTGTATGAATACCTAACCGTGGCTATTAATTATGTAGTACAGATTATTTTTGTTTTTAAAAATGTTTCAATTATTTTTAATTTGTATTAATACTTTCTTTTGTCATGTAGAATCTCTCTAATTTATATTGCCCATTTTTGCCTTTTAATGCTTTAAAAAGATTTAAAAAGACTAAAAACATTTTGTATATTTAAAAATATTGAAAATTTAAAAATAATTATAACCAATAGTAAGAACCTTTCTGCACACGTTCTTTCCTCTTCAAGATTTTTAGGGCTATTAGTGTTAACATTCAGGCCCTTAAACTTTATTGTAGTTAAGCTTAATATTTTGCCTAAAAGAATATTTGATATTATATATTATGCATATATCTATTTATTTAGTAGAGGGTTTTCAATTTCCCCTGTATTATTTATTAAAGTGATTGTCCTTTTGCCAATGCATATTTTTATTCCTATATTATAAATTAACTGTTCATAGTTTATTTCACTTATTTTCTGTTTTATTTGTCCCTATTACTTCTTTTATGTCAATACTATATTGTTGAAAAGCAGGCAATGTGATGATTACAGCTTGTTCTTTCTGAAGACTGTTTAGATTATTCATGGTCTTTTGTATTTCTACATATATTTGTCAATCGAGAAAACTAACTGTTTGTTAAACTGGAGGCTAATTGTTCCACTACTTCTAGGATTGTGAACAGATATTAAACAGAGAGCTGTTAAGTCCTTTGCTCATCTAACCAGAGGCCACATACTTATCTCTTAACTCTCTCACAGATATATTCACCCAGGGAAGACTAATTACTCATTCACATATTGGTTGTTGTAGTGGTTATTTTTTAATAAATTTTATGAAGGTATTTGGATTCTATGAATATATTGAGAATTTATGGAAGTTTTAGGATAATATTTTTATGAATACACTGCCAATATGCCAATATCGAACCTACTACCAAAGAGCCTGTTTTCCTCCCCCAGTGTCTCAAGAACCCTTCCATTTCCAAGTCACCTAAAAACTCAGTTATATGGACAAATATTTGATTTCTGACTACTTTGACCATTTGCTTTCCCCCTATATTTTTTTTCTATCTTATCTTTAAGTTAGATCTTTCTTTAATATATTTATTTTGGAAGTGGTGAAATTTAGGTGAAGAGATCTAAGTTTTTGGAATTATACAAAAATTTAAGTCAATGATAAATTGATAGGGTTTTGTTTTGTTTTGTTTTGTTTTGTTTTTTTGGCCACACTCGGTGACACCCAGGGTTTACTCCTGACTATGCACTCAGAAATTGCTCATGGTTTGAGGGACCATATGGGATGCTGGGAGATCAAACCAGTGTCCATCCTAGTCTAGCGGGCAAGGCAAACACCTTACCACTTGCACCACTGCTCTGGCCCCCATAAATTGATTAAGTTTTAAAGATTTTCAAAGACTAAATATTTTTACAGGTGTATAAATGTTAATATAATATTACTGTTTTATTATAAATAATTGTGTACAATAAATTTTAAAATTCACGTGATGTAGAAAAATCATAAAAATAGTTAAATATAAATAAATTAAGTAAAAGTAGTGGTAACAGAGTGGACAGTACAGTGGGTAAGGTGTTAACCTTGTGCAGAACTGACTCAAGTCAATCCCTGCTGCTCTATAAAGTCTTCTGAACAACCAGTAGTGAGTTCTGAACATCAAGCTAAGAATTGGCTCTGAGGACTTCTGTGATTCCCCAAATGTCCAAGAAAGAAAAGGCGTCTGTCCTTCCTGCAGAAGGATGGTGGCTCACATCCTGGCATCCCAAATGGTCCCCCATGCCCACCAGGGGCAACTTCTGAGCACAGAGCCAGGAGCACCCTCCGAGCGCCGCCAGCTGTGACCCCAAAGGAAGTCTCCATTTTTATATTCTTTAGTACAAAATAGTTGGAACAAAAATGTTTAGAAAATTCTACAATTAAATATTTGCTTTCCTGAAGTATCTATGAAAATATTTATAATTTTTTACATATTTGTAAAAGTGAAATTAAGAGCATAAAATGTGAAAAAAGATTATGGTATGCATAATGAATTTAATATAAAAAGACAATTCTTTCTAACTCCTTTTAAAAGATTAAAAAAGTCTTTTACTTTTTATTCAAGGGGGGGCACACATTGTAACACTCAGGTTTTATTGCTGACTCTGTACTCAGAGATCACTCCTGGATGTGCTGGGGAGACCACCTGGGGTGCCAGGTATCGAACCCTGTTGGCCACATACAAGGCAAAAACATCCTCCCCACTGTGCTATTGCTTTGGCAGCATTTTTTTTTATTTGGGAAATTAAAGCTACAGCAATTTTATTATAATAGCACCATCATTATCATTGTCTACATAAATTGTAATAGATACCTTGAGAAAGAAATGTGATGTTTTGAAAATATACAAAAAATGATGCTTTAAAAATATACATAAAGTTGCCATGACCTCCTTACCATGTGCAAGAATAATATGCAAATATTTTCCTGTTGCATGAAAAGTCCTTTGTAGTTTGACTCTGCTCATTCTTTACACCATCTATGTAACACATATATATGTGATATTGTGCCATATATTTAATTCTTATTATATAATATTAATATTATATAATAATTCTTATACATTTAATTATTATGCCATAAATTGCAGAATAAAATCTCAAATTTTATAAAATCAAATGATTATAAAAATTAAATCCCTAAAATGAAATAATTATAGAAATTAAAATTTTCTTAGAATTTCTGTATTTCTGTGCTTCTTTCTGAAAATTATTTTCTAAGAACTTCTCAATTGCCAAAGAAGCAGACAAATTAATTTATTAGTATGCATTTATAGGCAAGTAATTATAAATAATTCTGATTCAAATAAAACATAAGGATTTAAAAAGAAAGTATAGAATAATTTGGAGCTCTAAGCTATTGATTATGCATGTCCATATTTAACATTGGATGTTGTTTTCGAATATATTTCTAGATTTTATTATATTAACTTGGGAATTGGTTAGACTGTTACTTCAGCATGAGTGAGCATTATTCTATTCATTGAGACTGATTAGAATAAAATATGGAGTACTGAAAAGTTTATCCCTCACTCCTCTCACTAATTTAGCATATGCACCTTTTTCTTTATTTATTTTTGTTCCTTGAAATTGAACCTATCCATCCCATTAAGAATGTTTTAGAAGGTGGTTTGACAGAATTACAATTACCACTTCCCAGGATCTTTAGTTTATAAATGGCATATTGTGGTAATCCTGAGTATCAATAATTCCATAATTTATCTTCCATTGTATCTAATTTTCTGAGAACTCATACATAAAAATCAAAAAACTTTTGGAAGGGATTCTCAGTTAATTATTGTGAGAAAATGTGATCAATGTAAAGGCAACATTTGTAGTTAGTACAACTAACTAGTTATTTTAGTAATGAAAACAAAAAAAATCAGAAAACATATTTCAAGCAATAATGGTAAAATTTGCCACAAAATAAAAAATGATTAAGTAAAATTTTTAGAAAAATGAATAAATCAGGACTAAGTTTATGTTTTTGATTATAAATGCCAGAGAACTAACAGTTTTAATAATGATACAATGGTATTCAAAATAGAAAAATATAAGACCAAAGATAAAATAAAAAAATTATCTGCTATATACTTTCAAATTTAAATTAAAATATTTTAAGGGGAATATTTAAAAAGGTAATAAAATAAATGATAGTTTCCTTGTATTGGCTTTGAAGAAAAAATTCATTCTAGATAATTTAAAAATGTTTTTTTTGAATTCAGTTTTTAAGCTAATCTTGTATTGTATATCAATGTGTTTAACATAACTCCATATACTAGGTTTGAATAATTTTATCAGTTTACTTACTAACAATGTATTGTATCATGAAAACAACAGTTGTGAATTTACCAGAAAAATAATAGCAATTTATGTCATTTGTGTTATAATCTAGAAAGTGAAGTTCCAAAGTCACATAATCCCTGTATTTTACTGACCATTCTAACAAGAAATTAATTTTATTTGATCAATTTTCCCTAAGTATATTGAAAAGATGCAAATGCCCTTCCCACTGTACTATCACTTTGATACAACTTTAATTAACCTTTTGAATTTTTTTTGTGTATGACAGATCATTAACTTCTGCTTTAATTTTTATTATTTCCTTCCTTTTGTCTGCTTTTGGCTAATTTTCTTGGTCATTTTCCAGTTTCTTTTGCAATGCAGTTCAGTTATTTATGTAGACCCTTTCTTCCTTTCTGATTAATATTTGCAAAACTATTATATATTCTTTCATTACTACTTTGGCTGTTTCCCACATATTTTGATATTTTGTGTCTTCATTCTCATTTGTTTCCAGGAATCTTTTGATTTATTTTCTGACAATTAGTTGTTCAATAGTGAGCTGCTTAGTTTCCAGGTATTAAAGTTGTTTCTCTGTTTCAATTTGTAATTAATTTCTGGATTTTCAGAATATCATGGTCTGAGAAGAGAGTTGATACAATTTCTAACCTATGACTTTTTGACTATATGATTTGTGTTTGAGTATTTGGTCTATCTTGTGCATTAGAGTGGCATATGTATTCAGATTTTGGGATATGAAAACCCTATAGAATGTACTAAGCCCCCTTTTTAAGTTCTTCCTTTAAAGCCAGAATGTTTACCGAGTTTTATTCTGGTTGATCTATCAAGATTGGACAAACCAGTGTTGAAGTCACAAGTTCTATGGTATTGCCATTGATGTCTTTATTAAAGTCTATGAAAAGCTGTGTTAAGTATTGTGCTGGCCCCTCATAAGATGCATATACGTTTAGGTGTGTTTTATTTTCCTGATAACATATCCATTCATTATTAAGAAATTACCCTCTCTGTCTCTTATAACCTGTAGGAGCCTGATGTTTATGTTGTGTTATGTAAGTATTGTTACTCCAACACTTTTTGTATTTTTAATTTATTTTTCAATAATATATTTATTTAAACATATGAACCACAGTTTCTATAGCCATTCATCTGTTGAAGGCATCTTGGTTGTTTCCAGAATCTAGCTATTTTAAAAAAATAGCGCAACAATGAATATAGGTGTGAGGAAGGGATTTTTGTATTGTGTTTTTGAGTTCCTAGGGTATGTTCCCTAGGAATAGCTGGATCAAATGAGAGCTCAATTTCCACTTTTTGAGGAATCTCCATATTATTTTCCATAAAGGCTGGACTAGACAGCATTCTGACCAGCAGTGAATGAGAGTTCCTTTCTTCTCACATATCTGCCAGCACTGATTGTTCTTGTTCTTTGTAATGTGTGCCAGTCTCTGGTGTGAGATGGTACCTCATTGTTGTTCTGATTTACATCTCCCTGATGATTAGTGATTTAGAGCATTTTTTTCATGTGCCTTTTGGCCATTTGTATTTCGTCTTTGAGAAATTGTTCATTTCTTCTCCTCACTTTTTGATTGTGTTAGATGTATTTTTCTTGTTTAGTTCTGTCAGTACCTTGCATATCTTTGATATTAGCCTCTTGGGTGAATAACTTGTCCCATTCTGTGGGTTGCTTTTGTATGCTAGGCATTATTTCCTTTGAGGTGCAGAAACTTCTCAGCTTAAAATAGTCCCATTTGTGTATCTCTGCTTCAACTTGTTTGTAGAGTGCTGTTTCTTCCTTGAAGATATCTTCCATTTCAGTGTCATGGATTGTTTTACCTACATGTTGTTCTATATACCTTATGGTTTCAGGTCTAATATCAAGGTCTTTAATCAATTAGCATTTGACTTTTGTGCAGGGTATAAGATGGAGACCTAAGTTTGTTTTCTTGCAAGTGGCTGACCAGTTTCCCAATACCACTTGTTGAAGAGGCTTTCCTTGCTGCATTTTGAGTTTATTGCCCCATTATCAATGATTAATTTATTGTATATCTGGGGAGCATTCTCTGAATACTCTAGTCTAATCCACTGATCTGAGGGTCTGTCTTTATTCCAATATCATGCTGTTTTAATTACTATAGCTTTGCAATACAGTTTAAATTTGGGGAAAGAGATGCCTCCCATATTCCTTTTCCGAAGGGTACTCCAACATTTTTAAGAGAATTGTTTGCTTTAGTGATTGTCTTCCAACCATTGACTTTGAGTCTGCATTTGCTCTAACTATTCAAAAGTGTTTTTTGCAGGAAGCATAATTTTGCATTGATTTTTTTTCTATTCCATTTCACTACTCTGTGTCTCTTAACTGGTGCATTTAGTCCAATAATGTTAAGAGTTTGGTGCCATATTTTTTGAAATTTTCTATATATACGGTGTTTGTATCAACTTAAAGTACTACTTTTAAATTTAGTTATGAGTTTGTAAATTTCCTGAGTTGTTATTTATTTAGGAAGCTTTGTTTTCTTTTTTTCAAACCTGAATAGGAATCTAGCTGGGTAAAGTTTCCTGGATGCAGCATTTATTTTATTAATTTGTTTTCACTATATCTCACCACTGTATTTGAGCCTAGAAAGTCACTTATAATAAATCTGCTGAAAACTGTAAGGATGTTCCTTTGTATGTATTTTCCATTTTTTGATCTTCTGATTTCAGTATTCTATCTCTATATATGGTTTTCATCATTGTGACTAAATAGGCTTGGGGTGCTTTTATTTGTGTCTCTCATAGTTGGTACTCTTAAGGCATCTAGGATGCATGCGCATGCATTTTTCTACTTTGGGAACGTTTTAACTATGATAACTTTGACAGTTGTTAATCTTCTTGGTTTTTCTTTCTGGATCTCTGGGCCCAATTTTCTTATTTTGTTTATGTTTAAATTATTTCAAAATTTTATTGCCATCTGTTCATTTATTTTGAAAATATTTTCATCTTATCTTTGTTTATTTTAATATTTTTTTCTTCTTTGCTGTTGTCTGGAGGTTTTATGCAGCGCATATTCAAGCTCATTAAATCTGCCATCAGTAGTTTTTATTCTGTTCCTGAGGACTTCCAGTTCTTTTTTTTCTTTATCTCACATATAAAGTTATTTTTTATTCCTGTCATTTCTGCTTGAAATTTTCTCATTTCTATTCACATATCACCTTGAGTCTTATTGGCTACTCATTCCATTGATTCTTTGAGTTCTTTGAACATCCTCAATATTTTCTCTCTAAAGTTCTTTTCAGTGAGGCTGTATTAGTGGCTAATCCTATTTTTCTTTAGAATTATATTCTTCATGTATTAAGCATAATGGAATCCAGCAAGAGCTTTCCCATTGTGACCTTTCAGTGTGGTGGTGCTTTATATGTACTATAATGGGCAAAATGACGCAAAGAACTGCAGGCTGAAGAGTTTATCTGAATAGCGACAATCTTCATGGTGCAATAACCCATGCTGAAAATGTTATTTCTGAGTCAAAGCGGATTTTTCTGTTAGTGTGTCAGCCTTCATTTTTTTGATGTATAGTTTCTTAATTTATTCTCCTTCCAATATATCATAATATTTAATATTTAAATTTAGCTCTTTTGATTTAACAAAGAAATATAACTATTTGTTTTACCTCAATACTTAGAGAATACTTAAAATACTTCTAAACATTTAGTATTACTAATAAATCTACATTTAAATATTTTCTGTGTCAGGAAATAGGGAGACCTGAAGATAGAAAGAAAAACAGGAAAACAGTCCAAAAGGAACCAGTCTGAACATTCACATATTTATCTATTTTTTTGTAATATTGTGTTGATATGACTTGTGTTGCCCCAAAATATAAAATCAAAGATCACTAACCAAAAAATTCACATTATATATAATATTAATGAAAAACACTGAATTTTTAAAAATTGCCAAAGATGTAACAAAATGCTTACCTGTTGGTAAAAACACTATAGCTAATTTGCTCCATATCAAGTGTCACAGCATTTCATTAGTAGACCAGAATGAAAACAGAAACATGAATTAAAAAACATCATAAACATATATGAGAATTTCCATCTAACCCTTTGTTTTTCTGAATCATTCAAATCAACTTAACATTTTATAAATAAATATACCTAAGTATTTTGTGTATGTCTGACAATAAATCATCAACACACTAATTTTTCCAGATGAATAAATGAAAAAATTATAATCATGTTAATGACTAAATTTAATTATTATTTATAAATTATTAATTTATTCAGATTTAATATCCGAAATTCCTATACCAAACAAGTTATATTAAATATGACCTATATTGTTTATCTTATTTTATTAAAGCTATGCTTAGGGATTTTAATATCTAGTAATTTAAATAACCATACAATTTGATCTTCAACTGCATTTATATTTTAGACACCTATTTACTTATGTGTATAGCTTATTATTATTTTAATTTTGTATTAATGCTATAGTCAGAGACAATATTTTTTAATTATTTTAAGTTCCATTAATCTTTATACACAAGTTTTAGTATGACTTTAAAACTTCTGATTATCATTTAAATTATTTTCTTACATGTTGTATTAATACTCTTGATTTTCTATAATAAATCAATTCAGGTGCAAAATATTTATTACAGAAAATGAGAAAAATCTATCTATTTACATATTTATAGTTAAGTCCACAGATACAGCAGTTAGTTAAAATATACAATCAGACTCTTAAATTGTTTCAAACTATTTCCATTCCCAAAATTTTCTTATTTATTTTGATATGGAAATCTCTGAATTTATTGACTAAGATTTAAAGATAAATTTTATTGCTGAAATATCAAGCACTAAATGCATTTTTAATACTGTTAGGCACTAATAAATGTTTAACCAATGATTTATCAATCACACAGAATAATATACAGACATAATATACATAATATATAAGCATATACCAATATTTTATGTGTAAATATGTTACATTTATAAGCTTAAGCATTTTTCTCTATAACACATAAACAAACATATCTGTACTAACCCATACAGTATGCAGTGTAGGTCATAGTAAAATTAAATGAGTTTTTATCACTTTCCAACTGAACTTGTTACTCCATTAAGGTAGATCAGATTGCTTATCTTGACAGAGATTGATTACCAATTAACTGCAGAATAATCCAACAGAATGCCTTGAAGTTTACTGAGACAACTTTATTAAATACAGAAGTCTGTGATATAAATACTCTCAAGAAATTTGAACCTGAAAATATTATAGATGTCACATGTGTGGTGATGATATTTTGACAAAAGAGAAAAGAAAATCTCAGTTCTATAGAGAAACTTAAGGTCACCTTGTAAAAAGCCTACATAAGCCATTTGATAAAATTCAGTTTAGGTGACATTCTTTACTTTTGTCACAATTTGACATCAAGTTGTGCCAAGTGAGATGAAACTTTGTGTGTTACCATATTTCAGATATTAAATTCCACCTTTATTCCTGCCTCCCCAGGCATGAAATAACTGTCAACCTCCTACTGTTCCATGTTTTTTTTTTTTCTTTTGTCAGTTTTTAAGTGAGAATAGCAACCCTCTGATTTTTGTACAGCACTACACATTTTTTTAATCTGGGTTTTCAGATAATAAATATTTCCCTTCAGGTTTAATAAACTTAGTGGAGATTATTAGGATTAAATGTTTCCAAGACTTAATTTGTTTTAAGTTTTCCCACATGTGGGTTAGTAGACGGCTTCTGAAATGGCAGTACCAGAGCTGATTCTCCAAATCCCCGGAGTAAGTTAGTACAGCATCTGCAGTCTAAATTATGTTGGCTCCACCAAACTCTATGCCCTTTTCAAAATGATTGTCTGATGTCTGACTACTTAGTTTTATCAAACAAGTACTTCTGATTTCTAGAACCTTTCAAAATGGCAATAGGCATTGAAAAACACTTAAATTAAAATTCTACAGTTCTTCCAGTTATCATAAAGCTTGTGAATCTATGTTTTAAATACTAGTTATATTAGTTAAAAAGAACAAAAAACATCTATATTTAATGTAATGTTGTAAAAAGATGTGCAAGAAATAGAATTTGGAAAGAAACCATCAATGATAAACTGATAATAGTGCTTCAGAAAGACTATAGTCTTTCACTTATCTGATGGATGCAAATCAAATCAAATCAAATCCCTTGGCCTTAGGAAAGTGATCATAAAATGTAATCAAAGTTTTCAGATTGATAGGTGCTCTAAATGCTTCAGTAGGCAGCTGCATCAGTGCTATAAAGCATCAGGACTGCTAACATAGGTCATGTTTCATGAAAACAAGATGAAAACCTTTTGCTTTAAAAAAAAATTGGTCATTTCCAAAAAACAAATGACAGCTGTATTTATGTGACTTCCAACCTCTAGAAACTCTAATTTGCAGATTTTTAAAATATAATTAACCTCCAGAGTATTCCTATAACAAATGTTTAAACACTGGTTGCAAATACAATTGCAACACTTTTCAAATTTAGTAAGTCTACAGTGTTAGAATATTTAACGTTTTAAGGCAAGGTTCAAAACCAAATATCAGTACATAATTTTAAGAATTATTTTATTTCTTGTAAGAAATTCAAAATATTCCAAGCATTAGGAGAAAGGATCTCTAAATTTGAAATGAACATAAAAGAACAATCCACAATGTGAAAAGCAATTAGTAGCATACTTGACAAATGCATTAACTTCAAATTACCAATTGCTTAAAAGATTATGAGAATGTGACAGTCTAGTATTTTTGGTGCTTCCAAACTGTTCATTTAAAACTGATGCCTTTAATTTGGAATTTCTGTCTAAATGATTTTAGCCAAGTCTAAATATGTGTGTGTGTCTTCATGCTTTGGAAAGAAAGGTTTTATTAAACATCTACTGTATATAGTTTTATATCTTACTTCAGCCTCCCACAAAATGTGAAATATTATGATGGAAAGAGACTAAATGACAAGCTACATGTTAAAATATTTTTAGACCTTAATGGAAGGAAATACATATTATTTCCTAATGGAAATATTATGGTACATCAAGTTTATGAATGATACATTGAAACAATCCTAATACAGGGGAAAGTGCTTAGATAGAATAATGATGCTGATATTGGTATTTTCTTAGGAAGCATAAATAAGAATTCAGACTGCAAAAATGTCACATTATTTGGAGATCAGCTATTGAAGAAGGTAGTTCAGTACATGCATCTTTAAATGTTGATCCTAATCTGGTAAGGTTGGAATCTTTGCTAAAGACCTGAGAGAAACCAGAGGTTTTACCTTATTTTTCATCAAACTTATTGAGAAGATTCCATGAGACTAACTAGCACACCAGTGGTTATTTGCAATTTAGGAAGATTGATCTCAATGGAAATGACCCTGTTGTACCTTTTGTTCTAAAGAATGAGATAAAGAATAGATTCATTTCTGTAAGCAACAATAAAAATCATTCCTAATCCTAATTCACTATTGAGAGAGAGAGAGAGAGAGAGAGAGAGAGAGAGAGAGAGAGAGAAAGGAAAGAAGGAGAAAATAGAGATTAAGGCACTTGCCCTGTATATGGCAAACCTACTTCTGATGTTACTGCATGTTGTACCATCGTATTTTCAAAATTAATCCCTGAGAATAAATAGAGCCATAAATAAACCCTGAGCACCACTAGGTATGGCCCACACCACCAACAACAACAAAATAAAAGATAATACAGATTTTAAGAATAGTAAAATAATAAGTTCTATATACATATTTAGTAGAAAGCTCTGAAGGATAGCACCAATTTAATAGATAAATTAGGAAATCTAATTACACATTCAAAACTTTTTATTTATGGTCTCTTAAATTAAATAGTAGAAGCATTGGGGTTGGAGTGGTGGGGCTAGCGGCAAGGCATCTGCCTTGCAAGTCCTAACCTAGGATGGACCATGGCTCCATCCCCCGGTGTCCCATATAGTCTCCCAAGCCAGGGGCTATTTCAGAGCATATAGCCAAAAAGTAGCCCCTGAGCGTGACCAGGTATGGCCCAAAAAACAAACAGAAAAAATAGCAGAAGCATTAACAAAATAGTTGTTTTGCTTAATTGGAGGTTTTGGGACCACACTTGGCTAATACTCAAAGATTACTCAGGACTCTGTGCTCAGAGATCAATCTTGGCTGTCTCATGTAAAGGAATGAGAGGACTGAGGTGTAGGAATTAAACCCAGATTACCTTCATGCAAGATAAGTATTTTACCCACTGTGCTACCTATCACTATGGCCCTAAAAATGATGCTATATTGTCCTTTATTAACTGTATTGAATTTTTTCTTACATTACCCATGTTATAGTATTAATATAACTCAAATTAAAACTTTTCCTTAAGGGGCTAGAGCGATGGCACTGAAGGTAAGACCTTTGCCTTGCAAGCGCTAGCCTAGAACAGACCTCGGTTCGATCCCCAGGAGCCCCTTCTGGTCTCCCCAAGCCAGAGTGATTTCTGAGCGCATAGCCAGGAGTGACCCCTGAGCATCAATGGGCCAAAAACAAACAAAACTTTCCTTAAGACAAATATAGCCAGTTATTGGTGTGATGAATTTTCAAATATTGTTCTATTTCTAGCCCTCATTTTCTATGAAATGTTGCTAATTGAATCATTTCTTCATTTCTTAAATTATTTAAAGTTGATACCACTACCACCACTATTGCTATTACTATTACTAACAATAGCAACAATAATTTTTGTTTATTAATACATATAGTTTATGTCATTGCTTTATCATTTAAATGAATAAGCTAAGAAAATACATTTAATTATATTCTTAATATGAAATGATTAAGGTTAATATGTAAGTGAGTTTTTTAAACTAAGATATTTTCTCAGTTATTATATTTGGTGAAGAGTATATAAAAATACTATCTAAATTTTTATTAATATCTATATTTCAACACCTTGTTTAAAAACATGATTGTAGTTGGGTTTCAGTCATATAAATAACACTCCCCTTTACTGGTGCAACATTCCCTTCACCAATGTCCCAAATCTCCCTCTTCCTCACACCATCCCCACCTGTACTTGAGACAGGCTTTCTTTTTTCCTCATTCATTCACATTGTTATGGTAGTTCTCAGTGTAGTTATTTCTCTAACTGCACTCACTATGCTTTGTGGTGAGCTTCATGTCTTGAGCTGGACCTTTCAGCTCTCATCTCTTTTGTCTCTGAGAGTTACTGAAAAAATGTCTTTTATTTTTTTCTTAAAATATATGAGTGAGACTATTCTGCATCTCTTTCCCACTGGTTTACCTCATTCAGCATAATAGATTCCATGTACATCCATGTATAGGAAAATTTAATGACTTCATCTCTCCTGATGACTGTATAATATTTCATTGTGTACACATAACCACAGCTTCCTTAGCCACTCATCTGCTGAAGGGCATCTTGGTTGTTTCCAGAGTCTGGCTATTGTAAAAAGTGCTGCAATGAATATAGGTGTAAGAAAGCGATTTTTGTATTCTACTTTGAGAAACACTTATCTAAACTGATAGCTCATTTTATTTATAATGTATATTTGAGCTTATGAGTTTCTGTATAAGGTGATATATTTTGGATATTGGCCCCTTATCTGTTGGGTATTGGGTGAATAGATCCAAACCACTCAGTGAGTGGCTCTTGTATCCTGGGAACTATTTCCTTTGAGGTGCAGAAGCTTCTCAGCTTAATATATTCCCATCTGTTTATCTCTGCTTCCACTTGTTTGGAGAGTGATGTTTCCTCCTTAAAGATGTCTTTAGTCTCAATGTCATGGAGTATTTTACTGACATGTTGTTCTACATACCTTATAGTTTCAGGTCTGATATCAAGGATTTTAATCCATTTGGATTTTACTTTCATACATGGTGTTAGCTAGGGGCCTTATATACTCTCAAAAATGAGATTAAAATTAACAAAAGGAACCTTAAAAAAGAGGCAAAAAATAAAATAATAAAAAAGAAAATATATTAATAAGACGTTTCCATTATAAAACATGAAATAATAATTGAGTGTGTTGTACATATAAGATTAAGATTAAGATAAAAATAATCAGAGTATTTTAAGTATTAAAGTCAAAGAAAAATGCATAATTTATTAATGTAAATTGATAAGTTGATATGGAATTTACTAAAGGGGAAATCTATTGGCCAAATTATAGTCAAACTTTAAAAGAAGATGATTTAATAGCTGTTTTATATTATAACAATGCAAAAAAAATTGTGAACCTAGATTTTCATTTAAAAATTAAAGGAGGGGCCTGAGCTGTGGCAGCATAAGCCTAGGACAGACTTTGGTTCTATGTCCCTGCCTCCCATATGGTCCCCCAAGCCAGGAGTGATTTCTGAGTGCATAGCCAGGAGTAATCCCTGAGTGTGAGGGTGTGGCTGAAAAATCAAAAATAAAATAAAATTCAATAAAATAGAAGGAGTAATAATACAAGAAAACCTTAGTCATCTTTATTGCATGAAGCTGATTCTGGTTGAATACCTGGCACTGTGGATGATTTTTAAAGCACTGAGATGTATGATCACTGAACATAGAAACAATAGTAAGTCCTGACTAAAATCTGTGACCCACAAACCAAAATTAAATTAAATAAATATCCACGGAGCAAATTAAAGAAAACTTAGACAAATAATATTGATTCTTTTAAGATTAAAGTTAATGTGCTATCTAGAGTAAGAGAGTCTCTTCAACAAGTGATATTAGGAACAATGAACATTCACATACAAAATAAAATTGCATTCAATTCACACCATTCACAAAAGCTAATTCCAAATAAAGATCTTTATTTTAGACCAGAATCTATAATATTCACCAATGAAAACATAGGTAGGACATTCCAGGATATCATCTTAAACATGTGGTTTGAGATGATTCAACTCCATTTGGCAAAGGAAATAAAAGCAAAAATAATTAATGAACTAAGCCATAAATAAAATGTTTTGCAAGGTGATAGCAACTATGACTAAGCAAAGATATCAAAAATATATAGGAGCAAAATATTTTACACTATACATTTGATAAAAATATTAAATTCATGATATAAAAAAGTCACAATGGTCAAAAAAATAAGTAACATTATCAAAAATGGTAAATCAGCCAAAGAAAAGAGATAGCACAGGTTTACATGTTGCATGTAGCTCACTGGGACTGCTCTGTTTTCTGTTTGTTTGTTTGTTTGTTTGTTTGTGGGTCCACAGGCAGGACTGCTCAGGGTTATTTCTGGCTCTGCATTCAGAAGTCTCTCCTGGCAGGCTCAGGAGACTATATGGGAAGCCAGGGATCGAACCTGAGTCTGACCTGGGTTGTCTGTGTGCAAGGCGAACACCCTATTTCTGTGCTATTGCTCCAGCCCCTGGGATTGATCTTTGGCAGTTAATATGGTCAATTGATTCCACCAATAGTGATCCCTGAGCAAGGAATAAATCTTGAATCACTTCTGATGTAGAAAAAAAAAGAAAAAGAAAAAAAAGAAAAGAAAATTAAATAAAGTTATTTTTAAAGACATTAGATCTAATAAGATATGACATATGAAAGATATATTCATTACCACTTATTATATGATAAATACAAATAAATGACAAATAAGTTCACAATAATGAGAATAGCATATGCCAAATAACCAGGGGAAAATTGCTGGTTTATGTTTACAAGAAAGAAATTTTTATTCATTGTTAATGGAATTTATTTATTTATTTATTTATTTATTTATTTATTTATTTATTTATTTATTTATTTATTTATTGGTTTTTGGATCACACCCGGCAGCTCTCAGGGGTTCCTACTGACTCTACACTCAGAAATCACTCAGGCAAACTCAGGGGATCATATGGGTTGCTGGAATTCGAACCACCATCCTTCTGCATGCAAGGCAAATGCCTTACCTTCATGTTATCACTCCGGCCCCTGTTACAAAATTTTAATATGGTTTTAGTTCTATAAAAAATATTATGGAGGTTTTTGTTCAATAAATATCCCTCAGAGACAAATAATTAATACAAGAGGCACACCATTGCCTTTCATGAGGAAAATTCCAGTTCAATCCTTGCTATAACATATGATCTCCTGTGCATTTCCAGGAGTGAGTCATGATCTTAGGAATAATCTCTTAGCATAGCTGTATGTGAGGGGGGAAAAAGAAAAAAGAAAAGAAGAGAAAGAAGAAAAGAAAAGAAAAAAGAAAAGACAAAGCAAATAACAGAAAAACTTCTTGGCATCTATTAGAAATGTAAATCTATTAGAAATTAGTAAATTAGTAAATCTATTAGAAATTAAAAATTAATAAATAATTAGTAAATCTTTTAGAAATGTAAATTAGAAATGTAAATGTTTCCTGTAGGTCTATTTACATTAAGATATAGAAATAATAGAAATGTCTAACAATAGATAACTGGATAAAATTTGAGGCACATAGAAACCAGGGAACAAACACATTTATTTATGAGAAAAGATGAAATACTGTCTTTTGCTATACTTAGTACAAAAGTAGAGAGGAGGGCTTGTTAAAAACAGGTTAAAAAACTCTTTCACTTATATGTAGTATATAAAGGAATAAAACACAGAAACAGTGTTGTCTAAAGATGGCAAAACCCTAGACTTCAGCTATAGCACTGTGATTAACAAATGACAAGGAAAAGAATTGGAGATTAAAATAAAGGCAGATTAGAAATGATATAATAACAGTAGTGATGTTTCTTTGGCACTTTAGAGTTAGTGGTGGAGTTGTAATAACTTTGTACATAAAAAAATAAACCATTAAGATTAGTGTAGAGAGATAGTATAGCAGACAGTTCACCTGACTTGCCTGTGATTAACTGAGGTTCAATTCCTGACATTATTTTATTCCCTAAGCCCTTCCTGGAATGAGTTCTGAGCACAGAGCCAGGAGTGAGCTCTGAGCACTGTTAGATGTAGCCTCAAAATAAAACAAAGTTAACACTACTGTTCCAATGTCAACTTTAAATCATAAATAAATCATAAATAAAGTCAATTTAAGACTCATCTTTGCACCCATTAAAAGTTTAATATCTTATATACATGTGATTTTATGAGTACTTATAGAATGAGTTGATATTTTATTCATAATGATTAATTATGCTAGTATATTTTGAATTACATCAGGAAATTCTAGAGGCCAATATTTTTAGAAGGTAAAAAGAAATGCTAGAAATTACTAGCAAAGATATCTTTTATTTGTTTCTTTTGTTTTTTTAGACCATACCCAGAGTTACTCAGAGGTTATTCCTGGCTCTGTGCTCAGAAATTGCTTCTGGTTAAGGGAACCATATGGGATAATGGGGGATTGAATTCTCATCCATCCTGGGTCAGCCGTGTGTAAGGCAAACACCATACTGCTGTGCTACCACTCCAACCCATAGCAAAAATATCTTAATTAAAAAGAAATCTAAATATGTAAAAACTGGAAAAAGATTTTTGAGGGTGCAAAAAGTCTGAAATATCACATATATTCTTTGAATATAATAAATCAAGGAGAATATACAACCTTCTAAGGAAACAATTCTGTATGATTTTATTTGGGCCATTTTTATACATTCAGAATATTATGCTAATTTAAAATGAGTCTCAGTTTTTCACTTAAATATGCCAGTAGAATGTCTACTTGGCAATACTTTCTTGGATGTTTTGCCAATTTCTGTACATACTTGAAAACAACAAAACTGCTTTCTATAAAAAGCATCATATAATTCAAACTTTTCAATGAGCCAGAAGGAGTTCCACCTCAATTTCTCTGAATGAGTAAAATTTTATTACATTCTTTTAACATCAATTTTGAGTCCTACTGTTGTCTCAGAAAAGAATTCTCAAAGCATTAAACAGGGACTGTTGAATTTAGTGGAGTCCTTTTAACCAGCCTCCTAGGATTTCCCTTGGCAAATTTAATGATTCTCTGAAAGTGTTGTTCTGATCCAATCCCACAATGTGAATGTAGAGATGACCACTTCCATCAATGGTGCAATTTTCAACCACTAAAAATAGATTACAGACATTAAGATATGGTGTTACATATTAATGTTCTATGCAGACATACTTATTTTCATCATCAGAAGATATCATATACAAAAAACAATATTTTCCTCTTTATACATGTAATTACTAATAAGAGGGCAAAAACTCAAATCCCATATGTGTGAACATAAGAAGAAATTAATCTTTTATCTTATTTCACTGACAACAAAATGATCAAAGACCATGTGTCATATAAACAACAGATTTATTTATTCTCTTATTTATATTCTTGTTTAGGTTTTCTGTTGTTTTTGTTTGTTTGATTTGGGGACACACCCAGTGGTGTTCAGGACTTACTCCTGGCTCTGCACTCAGGAATTAATCCTGGTGGACTCAGGAAACCACATGAAATTGATACTGGGTTGACCATGTGCAAGACAAACACCCTATCCACTGTACTATTATTACTCTAGCCCTTCCTTTCTCCTCTTACTATTACATTGGCCACAGGTTTCAACAATACTGCAAAGCATAGTGTCAAAAAGAAAAAAATAGTGCAGTGGGGACAGAAAAAGAGATTGACAGAGACAGAGACAGAGAGAGGAGAAGTAAAATGTCTGCCCCAGAGGCAGACAAAGGTTATGGGAGGAAAACTGGAGAGCTGGGGACATTGTTGAAGGGAAATGTGCACTGGTGAAGATTGGTGTACACTGTATGGCTAGAACTCAATCATAAACAATTTTGTACCTATGGTGCTTAAATAAAGCAATGATTGAAATAAAATAAAGAAAATCCAAAAGAATTTGAAAGAATAAAGTCTCCAGTCTAGTCTATAGCCTCTGTTCTTCAGCCTACTTTTTAATGGTTTATTGAAACAAACATCACCACTGTATATATTATTTATGGTTGCTTTTGTGCTAGAAGAGCTCTTCTGAGTAGCTCCACAGAGACTCTATAGCACATAAACCTGAAATTTTTCATTCTCTGACCTTTTTCAGAAAAATTTACCAACTACTATTTGATCTATATCATTCAGCTACCTCTCTATATAGTCCTCACAAACAGTAGTTTGCCCTATTGCAGGTATTTCACTGGAATAACTTAGGTGGCAAACAAATAATTTTAAAGTGAGCCATTTAAAAAATATTATGACAATTCTAGAAAAAAATCACCATATTCACCATATAAAGTTAAGAAAATAGTTTGAATTTATGTATAAAACTATAAGTGATTCAGATGACTCATTTAATCTTTTAGTATATTTTACAAAATTTTATTTACTTGTACTAAGGATATTGAAAGTCTTAATTTTTTATCCCTGGTTAATAGTTGATTAGTGATATAATATAGAAAATAATTCCTGGTTTTTTGTTGATGAATAAAACTACATACAGAAATATGTTAGCTTATTATTCTTAAAATTTCAAATAACAGTTGCATAATAGATAACATTCCAAATGCTTCTTCCAAATACTTGATAGAAACAGTGATTGGGGGCAGAGACAGCCCAAATACAACTCAAAGGAACAGAGAAGTATTGAGATGGGTGATTTAAATAACAAATAATTGTAAGTTTTATAAAGGAACTTTCAGATTTCTGTCATTTTACAATCTACAAAGATCATGTACTAAGTTTCAATAAGATCTTAAGTAAAGATAATTTCTTCACAAGCACATTTTAGGGCAGAAATGAGGCTTACATCCTGTATAGTAAATTTGCTTATAATCAATTATAATCAATTCATTTGCTATTTTGCCATAACTTTTGTTTCACATTCAATAAATTCTTAATATTTCAATAATCTATTTTATATTTTATATTTATTTCACGTGTTTTATTAATGAATTTATTTAAAATCTAGATGAAAAACACAAGCATCACTATTGATCTATGATAGAAAAAAAGGGTCACTGATGCAACTGCTTTCTCAAGCCAAAATTGATTGAGAGCGTCCCCTGTATAAAAATGAAATGAATTTCTGTGGATACACTGGCGCTTCACCATCTGTCCAACATCTCAGATTTACTCTCACAGATAACTTCATATTTCACCCTAAAGTCCCTAAAGAAACATCACTTTAAACAGGGCCACATGGAAAATACACTTCAATAACATTTGAAGGTCTTGCATTTAGCTGCAAGGGCCTCTAACCTAAATGAGTGATGTGTCTGGAGAGAAGCTCCATTTGAAGTTATGAAATGGGGAGGAGCAAATGCAAGGGATGAAATGTATAAAAAACGAAACGATGGCAGTAAAAGACATAAGGATTTACAGATAAGCCAAAAGATGCTGGCAGCCATCTATCAGTCTGCCTTGATGAAATAGGTATTGGAAATTAACTCTGGAACCCTATGAATTACATTCAATCCATGCTCTGGGCTAAGCACTTGTCAATTTCAGCTGCTATTGCAACCTATTACTTACAGACTACATGGTTGGCAAGCTAATAGCACTGGATAGTGTTAAAGAAAATAGGAGAATAGACTGAATGTAGCAAGGCTCGTCACTGACAGAACATGCCTTTCTGAGGTCCATGGTGAACACTCAAAGCCTCAGCAATTCACTTGCTCCTAGGTAAGCACTTAACATTGTATGTCATCATTTTGTCTGCAGTGATAACATCCTAGAGATTTCTTTCCAATCACACATATATATTTATATATCATATACATATGTGTATGTATATGTATGGACTTTTGCTTGTATTCATACAATGAGTAGATTTCTTGGATTTAAATGTTTTGAGGTTGTCAACTCTTTCCAGATCAATTCAGCCCTCAGAAAGATTACATGATTGACCATTTAGTATTACTTTAAATAAGTCAAGTTTTGGTGATTTATGTTATTTTTCTTGTAAGCAGAATTCTTACAAGTATCTGGCTGGTAACATGTAATTCTGAAATTAAGGAGCAATTTAAGAAAGTAGTTTTACATTACATTGTACTAGAACAGTGTATTTCTCTACTCCCCATAGATATTCTATATCTAAAAATACCTTAAATCTTATATTGTTAAAAATAAGAAAGTTGTATTAGTACTAGAATATTTTTATGATGAACTCACAACCAGTGCTCTGGAACTATATGTATTTTTCAAATAATAAGCTTGTCTAACATTGAAATATTTTAATAAGCAAGCACATTCAGAGTAAATGTCAGCCAGAGCCATCTTCTGACTAACAGATGCTAGTGGGTATAGAGAGGGGGAGAGGGACATAAAAGCACTGAAAAACCAAGCAAGGCCAAATTAGAACAAATGTTTGTCATGTAAAAAGGGCAGCTCCTCATTTGATGGAAAGGATTTAATTAGAAAAGTCACAGGGAGAAGCTGTCTCAAAAGTACTGGTCCCATTCTCTTTAGATAAGCTAATGAACCTCATTGAACTTTGCAGAAAAATACTGAACCAATAATACAAGAAAAAGAATTAATAACATGTGCTCCTGTGCCTCTTATGTTTAAGAAGGTCAATTGCTTATGACACTCCAGGTCATAATAAAGAGTGTCACAATTTCAGGTTTTCCTTTTGAGTGGCTAACCAGGTAAATGATCAAAGGAAACTGTGATTTAAATATGCCCTATTATAGTAATATTTTAAGCAAATAATATATCACATATCATATGTCAACCCATACCCTATAATATTTATAAGATAAACTGACTCGTCTAGTTCTGCCTCTAATAATAGTAGCCTCCATAATAGTAACCATAGCAGAAATCTATTCAGTTATTTTTATTCATATTTTTAAATTGAAGTCATCTCAGAAATGAAAGATAATGCTATAAAAAGAAATATGTAACAATGATCTGAATGGAAGACACAAAGCCCACAGGAAGCTGAGTATAGAATAATCTGAAGTTATTTAAAAATCATACTAAAAGAAAAGAAGACTGAACTCTTCTGATTGTTTAAGGCATCAGTGCCTTTGTTTGTCGGTTTTATTTTTCTTACAGGTTAGCTGTTTGCAGAAAATTCATGCCTGGTATTGAACTCTTTGAGAGAGTAATAAAGCACATGTGGGATAGAGAAGCATGTGGAATTAAATTTCAAAATGCTTATAAGGAGTTTTTCTGATATGGGACATTTACTAACTCCCTTTAGGAAAGTTTCTTTGTTATCTGACATAAGCAAATACAGGCACCATGCATTAAATGTATTAATCAAAGCTTCCTCTAATCCGATTACCGTCTCAAGAGAAAAACCAGGAAAAGAGAACTATTTGTAATAGGTTAGAAATACAAAGTTTGAATTTAACAACCACCATTGCCATTATCAAAAGTATGTAAAATTCACTGAGACCTGAATATGTATACCACACAGACAGATATATACTAGAAGTCAATCAGAATGAAATTTCATTATATATAGTATCATTAGAAATTACTCCGTTGAAAAAGAAAAATAATCTTGCTAAACCAGAAAGTATATAATATATTAAAACAAACGATTATGACTTTACTAGAGAGGCACAGGGCCATTTAAGAGAATAAATCAAATGGAACTACATTTTTGGGAGAGGCACATCAGGAGGTGCACAAGGCTTACTTCTGGCTCAGGGTTGATTTATGCAAGGCTTGGAAGACTGTATGGGATGCTAGAGAAAGGACTAGAGTCCATTTATCCCATCCTTTGATCTGTGCAAAAACCAAGATCACTAATTATGGAAGACTGATTATGACAACCTTGACTGAGCAGAACTTTTCCTGGGACCAATAAGAAAGACCCTAACCTAGAATTCAGTTTAGGATTTGGGCAAAATCCAAGATCTCTAATTCTAGCCGTGACAGAGCAGAACTTCTGAAACCATGAGGAAAGACTCTATCTATCCTAGGCTTCTTCCTAGGATCTGTGGAAAAACCATTATCACCAATTACAGAATACTGACTACAACAACCATGATGGAGCAAAACTTCTAAAACTATAAATAAAGACTTGATCCTAGAATTCGTCCCATGAATTGTGCAATTACCAAGACCTCTAATTATAGAGGACTGATTTTGTCAACCACAACTGAGCAGAACTTTTCCTAGCACCATAAAATGAACTTGGGCTTGGATAATAATGAACATCCCCATATCCTGTAATTGTTCCCATGACAGTATGCTTCAGGGGGTAGAAACCTTGTACCTTTTAGGCCAAGGGAACTCCCTATCCAATTTCCCAATACTTACTGTGCCTATGAACACTCCCCCCACCACAGAAAATCTTGCCACACCAGCCTTCCTCCATTTTTTTTTCCTCTTTCTCATTGTTGATTTAGTTCTTTATTGTTGTCTATGTGGTTTTTGACATTGCTTTTATTTTATTTTTCTCTTTGTTGTTGTTGTTGTTGTTTTTGTCACACCTGGTGGCACTTGGGTGTTACTCCTGGCTCTGCGCTCAGAAATAGCTCCTGCTGGTAGGCACCGGGGGCGATGAGGTATGCCAGGATTGGGGCCACCATCCATCCCAAATCTTCTGTGTGCAAAACAGGTGCCCTACTGCTATGTTATTTCTCTGGCCGTTTTTTTTCCTTTTCTTTATCTCCCCCTTTCTTCTTTTAAATTGATATGGATAGCTCCTAGACAGAGTCCTCCCAGCTTTCTTTTTTTTTTTTTCCTTTCCCAACAGAACCACAGAATCTGAATCACCTTGTTTTGCCTCATAAATTGAGGAGGGGAAAAAAGTGGATGGTGCCAGGAGGAAACAGTCGTATGAACATTGAGTGGAAATAAAAAAAATGATCAGTCTTAAACACCAAACCCAAAGTCATCAACAACAGAATCAAGATACCCAATCTACAACAAGATATATACAAAAGGGACCTGTTATACTTGCAGTCCAGTATGCAAAGGAGGAGGGTATGGAATGCATGCTGGGAACAGGGGCTGACGGAGGACAACACTGGTGGTGGGAATGGGCCCAATTCACTGTTACTATGTGCCTTAATTATAACTGTGGAAGACTTGCAAATTCACACTTGTCCAAAAAAAAAAAAAACTGGAGACAAATACCTGCAAGACAAGTAGAGAAGTATCAAATGTATTAGATATTTGACCCTGATTGGAAATATTTTAACTTTATCTTTGTATCTATTTCATAGGTCTGTTATTATTCATTTCTTAAACAGAATGGCTCTAAACTATTTGACCTAAGTGAGAAACTAAACCTGGGACACTTTTTTCTTATGCCTTTCTCTGAGACCCTGTTTAATGTCTTTAATATTTAAAATCTGTTCTAACATCAGGATATATATTACTTGACTAGAACTGAAAACCTATTTTGTTTGGATTATTAGAGGATATGTCTATTGCATGATATGTGAAAGTTACTTTTCTGAACTTTGATCTTACAAAATAACTCTTTAATAATATGTGTATGCTTCTGTAGCAATATGCTTTTTCTAACTAATTTATAAGCCCTACCTATTTCTGTCCTTAAAATATAAGTGTCACCAGAACAACGTAAGCCAGGCACAAACCCCAGAGGTACTCAGCTCCTCCTGCATGACTCACTCAATTCTTATAAAGAAAAAGATGGAGACATAGGGAGAGAAGGTGGGAAATAAGGAGATTTCTGCAAGCTGGCCTGGAATATAAAAGAAAGTATCTATTCAGAGAATTGTTTTCGTGCTGTTACAGGATGAGCTAAGGAGAAAGTCATCCAGGTCAACAAACTGTCTTCTCTAATAGTGCCATAAACATTGCAACCGTTATCTTTACATACTTCCTGATTTAATGATGCCATGGCCATTGTAATTACTATCTTTGCATACCATCCAAAACAATGATGACATATATTTTGTGACTGTTGTCTTCACATACCATCTTGTTGCTGTAATGCCTAAGCTGTATTACCCACATTGTTTCCCACCTAAAGTTTGTTCTTAAAAGCCTTGTACCTTCAGTAAACAAAGTCTATTCTCTGAAAAGAAAAAAAAAAAAATATATATATATATATTGGTTTGAGCCTGGAGCTACTAGGACTAAAGAGTCATTGTAAGTGAACCTATCTTTATAGAATGAGTCATTTATTTAGAAATGCCAGTGACGTAAGGCATGGGGAATGGAGGTGGGAATATGAGCTAGTGGAAGTTTAAATTCGTGGGAATAAATATGACTTACTAAGTACCACTCCTAGAATTACTAAAGAATCACATTGTGGCTCAGATTTTGAACCTACTATACTGACTTGTTCTACAATATTATTTTATCCCTGTATTGGAGAGAAAATGAGTCAAAAACTATATATAGGGAAATAACAAGTTTCATCTCTCTTATTTCTATGTCAATGCAATTTTTGACAATATATTTTGTCACTGTGAAATGGTAACTTACTTAGTTTAACTATTTTAAACACCATTTTGTGCAAAGCAAAGAGTGTTCCAATAATTATTATGCTAAAGATCACCTAAGAATGGTCCAACACCCATTTATGATAAAAATTCTCAATAAGATAAAATTGACGGTACTATTCTCAGTAGAATCAAGGCCACAAGCCTATGACAAATATACTAAAAGCCTTTTCTCTGAAATCTGGCACAAAACAAGGTATTTAATTAGATAATAATAATAAAATTAAACAGCAACAGGGACTATAAAGATAATACAGAAAAAATAATAATTTAGTGTTAGTTTCCTAATAATGATACCACATCTTTAAACACTTGAACATCTCTTTCAACTAAAAAATCTGCCTTATTTTAAAATTGCTGTTATATAAAGATGTATCTCTATCATAGATTTGTAAACTGTATAATTCATTTGTTTGTAGAGCATTAAAATTAAAAAACATTTTCCTCACATGAATAGAATTATATTTCCTATTATGTGTTAATAACTAATTCTATTTTTCTAAGTTCTTTTTTTTAAATTTTTTATTTAAACAACTTTATTACATACTTGATTGTGTTTGGGTTTCACCCACCACCAGTGCAACATTCCCATTACCAATGTCCCAAATCTCCCTCCTGCCTACCCAACCCCCGCCCGTACTCTAGACAGGCTTTCTATTTCCCTTGTACATTCTCATTATTAGGATAGTTCAAAACGTAGTTATTCCTCTAACTAAACTCATCCCTGTTTGTGGTGAGCTTCATGAGGTGAGCTGTAACTTCCAGCTCTTTTTTTTTTTAATTTAAACACCTTAATTACATACATGATTGTGTTTGGGTTTCAGTCATGTAAAGAACACCACCCATCACCAGTGCAACATTCCCATCACCAATGTCCCAAGTCTCCCTTCGCCCCACCCGACCCCCGCCTGTATTCTAGACAGGCTCTCCATTTTCCTCGTACATTCTCATTATTATGACAGTTCAAAATGTAGTTATTTCCCTAACTAAACTCATCACTCTTTGTGGTGAGCTTCCTGAGGTGAGCTGGAACTTCCAGCTCTTTTTTTGTGTCTGAAAATTATTATTACAAGGGTGTCTTTCAATTTTCTTAAAACCCATAGATGAGTGAGACCATTCTGCATTTTTCTCTCTCTCTCTGACTTATTTCACTCAGCATAATAGATTCTGTGTACATCCATGTATAGGAAAATGTCATGACTTCATCTCTCCTGACAGCTGCATAATATTTCATTGTGTATATGTACCACAGTTTCTTTAGCCATTCGTCTGTTGAAGGGCATCTTGGTTGTTTCCAGAGTCTTGCTATGGTAAATAGTGCTGCAATGAATACAGGTGTAAGGAAGGGGTTTTTGTATTGTATTTTTGTGTTCCTAGGGTATATTCTTAGGAGTGGTATAGCTGGATCGTATGGGAGCTCGATTTCTAGTTTTTGGAGGAATCTCCATATCGCTTTCCATAAAGGTTGAACTAGACGGCATTCCCACCAGCAGTGGATAAGAGTTCCTTTCTCTCCACATCCCCGCCAACACTGTTTATTCTCATTCTTTGTGATGTGTGCCATTCTCTGGGGTGTGAGGTGGTATCTCATCGTTGTTTTGATTTGCATCTCCCTGATGATTAGTGATGTGGAACATTTTTTCATGTGTCTTTTGGCCATGTGTATTTCTTCTTTGTCAAAGTGTCTGTTCATTTCTTCTCCCCATTTTTTGATGGGATTAGATATTTTTTTCTTGTAAAGTTCTGTCAGTGCCTTGTATATTTTGGAGATTAGCCCCTTATCTGATGGGTATTGGGTAAATAGTTTCTCCCACTCAGTGGATGGCTCTTGTATCCTGGGCACTATTTCCTTTGAGGTGCAGAAACTTCTCAGCTTAATATATTCCCATCTGTTAAAGTGTCTGTTCATTTCTTCTCCCCATTTTTTGATGGGATTAGATGTTTTTTTCTTGTAAAGTTCTGTCAGTGCCTTGTATATTTTGGAGATTAGCCCCTTATCTGATGGGTATTGGGTAAATAGTTTCTCCCACTCAGTGGATGGCTCTTGTATCCTGGGCACTATTTCCTTTGAGGTGCAGAAACTTCTCAGCTTAATATATTCCCATCTGTTAATCTTTGCTTTCACTTGCTTGGAGAGTGCAGTTTCCTCCTTGAAGATGCCTGTAATGTCCTGGAGTGTGTTGCCTATGTGCTGTTCTATATATCTTATGGTTTTGGGGCTGATATCGAGGTCTTTAATCCATTTGGATTTTACTTTCGTACATGATGTTAGCTGGGGGTCTAAGTTCAATTTTTTGCAAGTGGCTATCCAATTGTGCCAACACCACTTGTTGAAGAGGCTTTCCCTGCTCCATTTAGGATTTCCTGCTCCTTTATCAAAAATTAGGTGGTTGTATGTCTGGGGAATATTTTCTGAGTATTCAAGCCTATTCCACTGATCTGAAGACCTATCCTTATTCCAATACCATGCTGTTTTGATAACTGTTGCTTTGTAGTACAGTTTAAAGTTGGGGAAAGTAATTCCCCCCATATTCTTTTTCCCAATTATTGCTTTAGCTATTCGAGGGTGTTTATTGTTCCAAATGAATTTCAAAAGTGTCTGATCCACTTCTTTGAAGAATGTAATGGGTATCTTTAGAGGGATGGCATTAAATCTGTATAATGTCTTAGGGAGTATTGCCATTTTAATGATGTTAATCCTGCCAATCCATGAGCAGGGTATGCATTTCTATTTCCGTGTGTCCTCTCTTATTTCTTGGATCAGAGTTTTATAGTTTTCTTTGTATAGGTCCTTCACATATTTAGTCAAGTTGATTCCAAGATATTTGAGTTTGTGTGGCACTATTGTGAATGGGGTTGTTTTCTTAATGTCCATTTCATCCTTATTACTATTGGTGTATAGAAAGGCCATTGATTTTTGTGTGTTAATTTTGTAGCCTGCCACCTTGCTATATGAGTCTATTGTTTCTAGGACCTTTTTGGTAGAGTCTTTAGGGTTTTCTAAGTAGAGTATCATGTCATCTGCAAACAGTGAGAGATTGACTTCTTCCTTTCCTATCTGGATTCCCTTGATATCCTTTTCTTGCCTAATCGCTATAGCGAGTACTTCCAGTGCTATGTTGAATAGCAGTGGTGAGAGAGGACAGCCTTGTCTTGTGCCTGAATTTAGAGGGAAGGCTTTCAGTTTTTCTCCATTGAGGATAATATTTGCCACTGGCTTGTGGTAGATGGCCTTCACTATATTGAGAAAGGTTCCCTCCATTCCCATCTTGCTGAGAGTTTTGATCGAGAATGGTTGTTGGACCTTATCAAATGCTTTCTCTGCATCTATTGATATGATCATGTGGTTTTTATTTTTCTCGTTATTGATGTTGTGTATTATGTTGATAGATTTACGGATGTTAAACCAGCCTTGCATTCCTGGGATGAAACCTACTTGATCGTAGTGGATGATCTTTTTAACGAGGCATTGAATCCTATTTCCAGGATTTTGTTGAGGATCTTTGCATCTGCATTCATCAGCGATATTGGTCTGTAATTTTCTTTTTTGGTAGCATCTCTGTCTGGTTTAGGTATCAAGGTGATGTTGGCTTCATAAAAGCTATTTCAAAGTGTTTCTGTTTGTTCAATTTCATGAAAGAATCTTGCCAAGACTGGCAGTAGTTCCTCTTGGAAAGTTTGATAGAATTCATTAGTGAATCCATCTGGACCTGGGCTTTTGTTTTTCGGCAGACATTTGATTACTGTTTTAATTTCATCAATGGTGATGGGAGTGTTTAGATATGCTACATCCTCTTCCTTCAATCGTGGAAGATTATAAGAGTCCAAGAATTTATCCATTTCTTCCAGGTTCTCATTTTTAGTGGCGTAGAGTTTTTCAAAGTAGTTTCTGATTACCCTTTGAATCTCTGTCATATCAGTAGTGATCTCTCCTTTTTCATTCCTGATACGAGTTATCACGTTTCTCTCTCTCTCTTTCTTTGTTAGGTTTGCCAGTGGTCTATCAATCTTGTTTATTTTTTCAAAGAACCAACTTCTGCTTTCGTTGATCTTTCGGATTGTTTTTTGAGTTTCCACTTCGTTGATTTCTGCTCTCAGCTTTGTTATTTCCTTCTGTCTTCCTATTCTTGGGTCCTTTTGTTAAGCATTTTCTAGTTTTATTAGCTGTGTCATTAAGCTACTCAGGTAAGCTCCTTCTTCCTTCCTGATGTGTGCTTGCAAAGCTATAAATTTTCCTCTCAGTACTGCTTTTGCTGTGTCCCATAAGTTCTGATAGTTTGTGTCTTTATTGTCATTTGTTTCCAGGAACCTTTTTATTTCCTCTTTGATTTCATCTCGGACCCACTGGTTATTGAGCATGACGCTGTTTAACTTCCAGGTGTTAAAGTGTTTCTTCTGAGTCCCTTTGGAATTCACAAATAATTTCAGAGCCTTGTGGTCAGCGAAGGTAGTCTGCAAAATGTCTATCCTCTTGATCTTATGGAGGTATGTTTTATGTGCCAGCATGTAGTCTATCCTGGAGAATGTCCCATGTACATTGGAGAAGAATGTGTATCCAGGTTTCTGGGGATGGAGTGTCCTATATATATCCACTAGGCCTCTTTCTTCCATTTCTCTCCTCAGGTCTAGTATATTCTTGTTGGGTTTCAGTCTGGTTGACCTATCCAGAGTTGACAAAGCCGTGTTAAGGTCCCCCACAATTATTGTGTTGTTGTTGATATTATTTTTCAGATTTGTCAACAGTTGTATTAAATATTTTGCTGGCCCCTCATTCGGTGCATTTATGTTTAGGAGAGTTATTTCTTCCTGCTCTACATACCCCTTGATTAATATAAAATGTCTATCTTTGTCCCTTACAACCTTCCTAAGTATAAAGTTTGCATTATCTGATATTAGTATGGCCACTCCAGCTTTTTTATGGGTGTTGTTTGCTTGGATAATTTTTCTCCAGCCTTTTATTTTGAGTCTATGTTTGTTCTGACTATTCAGGTGCGTTTCTTGTAGGCAGCAGAAGGTTGGATTGAGTTTTTTGATCCATTTAGCCACTCTGTGTCTCTTAACTGGTGCATTTAGTCCATTGACGTTGAGAGAAAGAATTGTCCTGGGATTTAACGCCATCTTTATTCCAAAATTTGGTGTGTCTTTTGGGTAGTCTTGTCTTAGATTAGGTCTTTCAGTTTTTCTCTTAAGTCTGGTTTTGTGTCTGTGAAGTTTCTGAGCTGTTTTTTGTCTGTGAAGCCATGTATTCTTCCGTCAAACCGGAAAGTGAGTTTTGCTGGGTATAGTATTCTGGGTGAAGCATTCATTTCATTCAGTTTTGTCACAATATCCCACCACTGCTTTCTGGCATTGAGTGTTTCTGGTGACAGGTCTGCTGTAAATCTCAGGGAAGCTTGCTTGAACGTGATTTCCCCTTTTGATCTTGCTGTTTTCAGAATTCTGTCTCTATCTGTGGGATTTGTCATTGTGACTAGGATGTGTCTTGGGGTGGTTTTTCTGGGGTCTCTTTTGGTTGGCACTCTTCGGGCATGCAGGATTTGATCACATATATTCTTTAGCTCTGGAAGTTTCTCTTTAATGATGTTCTTGACCGTTGATTCTTCCTGGAAATTTTCTTCCTGGGTCTCTGGGACTCCAATTATTCTTAAGTTGTTTCTGTTGATCTTATCATAGACTTCTATTTTCATTTGTTCCCATTCTTTGACTAATTTTTCCATTGTCTGCTCATTTGCTTTAAGGTTTTTGTCCAATATCTCCTGCTGTATGGAATTGTTATGTATCTCATCTTCCACAGCACCAAGTCTATTCTCAGCTTCTGATACCCTGTCCCAGAGCTTATCCATTTTGTCATTCACTTTGTTTACTGACTTTTTCAGTCCTGTTAGTTGACATGTTATTTCAGTTTGGAGTTTTGTGATTTCTGTCTTCATATTTTCTTGGTTCTTATTAGTGTTCTGTTCAACTCGATCCATGGTTTCTTGGAGTCCATTGAGCATCTTCCATATTGCTAGTCTAAAGTCCTTATCTGAGAGGTTGATTAGTTGGTTGGTCATTATCTGGTCCTCAGAATTGTCATCTTCATTCTCTATGTCTGATGCTGGCCTGCGTTGTTTCCCCATTGTCACACTTGTATTGTGGGTTTTTCTACGTTTTGTGTTGGTATTCATTGTCTATATGATGCAGGCAGCACACTCCTCTGGCTCCTCCCTTTCTGGATGGGCTTACTTGCCTCTAAGGTAGGGGAGTCCTCCGTGGATGACGCCTCACACTGGGTCAAATCTTAGGCCCGAGCATGCAACAGAGAAGACAGTTCGGAGAGAAATGTTTGCTTCTGTGATATAGCTCCGCTGGAGCCTCTTTTTGCCCCACTCGCAAGAGTTTCACGCAAGAGGACAGTAGACAGACATAGACAGGTCACACTCACAGTTTTTCACAGTTGGGCCCCACTGGGCCGGTGTACTTTCGCGGATTTTCCCCGCCTGGTGTCACACACAGGGAGCCGGCTTTTGCCCTATTTTTTTAAGTTCTAAAGAGATGTTCATACAACTACTTACCAGTGAGAAGTAACATATTTTTAAAAACACATTAATATATTTTTTCATATATATAGCCTCATGTTGCATCTTCCATTATAAGTTAGACAGTATCTATTGCTTTATGAAATTACTAAAGTAGAAAATTAGTCTATTACACGTGGATATAAAATAAACTATTACAAGCAGTTTTAAGTGCCTCTCAAAGAACCATAAGTATGCCAATATATGATCCTGCCTATCCTTGTTTTCTTATTTCTTCATACATTCTAATTAAAAACATATAACATTTATATCATATAATCATCTAAGGAATGTACCAGTAATGTGTTGTGTTTAATGACAATTAAGCATAGTATAATAAAAGGGTATATGAAGGCCATTCTAAAATGCACGTGAATCAAGAAAGAATTCATAAAATAATTCAAAATTACATATAAACGTGAGCACTGGGTAAATAGAAATTAATATACATGAATAAAAAGTTCACAGAAAGGAACTTTTTGTGAATAGACTTTTATTCAATATCAAACAGGGTTAAAAGAATAGAAACTGGAGAAGTAAGCAGATGCCAAGTCATAAAACACCTTATATGCCATGCTAAGGAATTTGGACTTCATCATGAAAGCTATGGGAGTCATTATAAGATTTTGAAGTAGGGAAAATACATGATTAGATTTGCATTTTAGAAAGCTCACTCTGGCAGCACTGTAAATAATGGATTAGAAGAAAGTAAAATTAGAAAGAAGTAATCCAGTCACGAGGCTGTTACAGGAATCCAAACAAAATAGGATGAGGGCTTAAATTAAGGTGGAAACTGAATATATTAACACTAGACAGATTCATAACTCACATGATAGTTTGCATGTAGAATCAACATAATTTGTTGCTTGACAAAGGGAGTAAAGAAGACTCAAGATATTCAGGATTTGTGTACTGCTATTAGACAAAAGGAGCCAGATTTACACTGGAAAGATGAGATGAGTGTTTTTTTTTAATAATTTGTGCCAAGGTTTCTATGGTGTACCCATGTCACCCATATGTGGACAATAAATAGTTGATGAATATGAGGAGCTATTAATAAAAGTAACTATAAGAACGTTTGCACTGAGTATATTGTAGTAACAGCAGAACAATAGCTAGAAAAATGGGGGGAAAAGTACAAATTACTAACAATGAATATCAGGAATGTAGGTAGATAAGAAGTAATACAGTCATTAAAATGAAAGAAGAAAACCATTTCACTATTGCCAAACAAAACTAAATTTAGAATGCCTCAAATTAAAGAGGTTAAGAAAAAAGTTGGAAATGTCTCCTCATTAATTCATTTGGGATTTAATGAAAATTATCTGAGGCAAATAAATTTATCAATTATTTCAAAACTATTATTGACAAAACTTCCATGTCATGGAAATATACTAGAGGTCAAATTTTGTGGTAGTAATTTTATTATTTATCTAATTTATTTTGCTTTAAAATATTACCTGAGAGAAAAATTTAGATATCATGATGTGAAACTGTATTCAAAGTGATGATGAAATAATGATATATTTTTTCTCAGCTATTTAAATTCAAACCATCTTAGAGAATAGTCGCAAAATTTAAAATATGTTTCTTTAACTCAATCATTGAAGAAGACATTGCAAACAACTTTCAATTAAGATTAAAAAATCAAGCTTTATTGGTGACCCAGTCTACAACTGTTGAATGTTTTCCAGTAATTCTTAGCAGCAAAATCAAATGGAAAGTTTTAGGTTGAAAAGTGGTTGACTCTTAAAAAAGCGAAATCCTAAGGAACAGTGACATTTTACAATGAGCCAGAAAATTTCCTTGCATGCAGTGACGAGGGTTCAATACCTGGAACTCTTCAAAGTAAGTCAATTTCTCCCAGAAGTGATCCCTGAGTACAGAACCAGGAGTAAGTTCTGATTACCATGTGGTATGGCCAAAATGACAACAAAAACAAGAACGAATATTTATACAGATCAAAGCCCAAATGAATAAAACTGAGTTTGAAGGCATTTTTTTTCCATTAGTGAGCTCAACTTAAATGTTATTGAGAACTGCATATTTTCCTTGAAAGAAGGTAGATATGGGGCCAGAGAGATAGTATGGAGATAAGGCATTTGCCTTCCATGCAGAAGAATGGTGGTTCGAATCCTGGCATCCCATATGGTTCCCCGGGCCTGCCAGGGGCGATTTTTGAGCATAGAGCCAGGAATAACCCCTGAGCACTGCAGGGTGTGACCCATCCACCCCCCAAAATAAAAGAAGGTAGTTATGGAAAATATAATTTGCTACAGTGGATACACAATTGTTAGATTTTAAAGCTATAGTGTCTTGGAGTATAATGTAGTTAAAGAAAAAACAATTACCTCTTTATTTCCTTTCTATTAAATTTTATTATTATAATATTTTAATTAAAATTGGATACCTTATATAATATTTCACTAGAGCTAATATTATTTGATTTACAAAGTTGCTTCACTGCCACCTTTACCAAGATACCAAGACTTTCCACCACTCTCTTTATGTCACTTCTAATTTATATCTTTCTTTCTCTAAATTTTCCACCAGTGCTTTGTAACCGAGATTTATTAACATAGGTCACAGGTTTGTAATTATTTCATACTCTATTTTTTTTGTTTTTTCTATATACTTCAGATGTGTAAATTTAGTGAGTATTTTTCCTACTCCATGTGGCATTCTTTAGCCCCACCCACATTGTAGCAAAAGTCATGATTTCATCCTTTTTTATATTTATGTAATATTTTGTTATGTATGAAAACAACAACTGGTTTCTTAGTTCATGTGCAGATGAGTATTTCATTTGTTTATATGTACTAATTATTGATTCAGTGTACAACAACTTAGATTTAATAAATATTTTGATGGTTATTTTTTTATCTTGGTAGAAGATTCAAATAAATGAAAGCACTGGAACATATGCAAGTTCTACTTGTAATTTTGGTTTGTTTTATTTTATGGGATACTCTCTGTTGTGGTAAGGGATTCTATGTGCTCTGCTCTCAGGTATCACTTGTTAAGAAAAAAAGTTCTAACATTCCTTCTATTTTAATGGCATTCTCAAACATTCTATATTTAATATATTTACAAAATATTAAAATTCTGATTAATTTTATTAATAAAGATATCTAGCCAAGTCAATCAGAAATAGAATAGAAAACTTATAAATTTTATCTGCTAGAATACAACCACCTATTTTCTTAAAAAATATTAATTGCTTTCCCCTGAACTTGCCAGGGGTGATTTCTGAGCACAGAAGCAGGAGTAACACTTGAACAATACTGGGTGTGGCCTAAATACAATCAACCAAACAAAAATTAATTGCTCACTGGAAACCTTTCATTAAAGAGACCATAGAAGGTTATGCAGTTTCTTTGAGGGAAGGAGCATAGCCTTTCCCTGTTTTTCAGGTGTTACTCCTGGATCTGAGTTCAGAAATCATTCTTTGCAGGCTCAGGGTACTATATGGGATGTCAGCTTTAGAACTCGAGTTAGCCACGTGCAAAGTAAATGCACTCCCTGCTGTTTTATCGCTCCTGTCCTGGTCATGCATTTATTAACTAGGTTTACCTGGGCAATTTAAATAATTTTTTATTAATTTTTTGGTTAGTAGTGTTGTAATAAGTTAAAATAATTATCAAGAATAAACTGAATGCTACTCCAAAGCGAGCATATAAAATTTTTGGACTATTTACTATATAGTACATTTGGCTATGGTACCATATTTTCAGGAAGAGCATTTATGTTCATGATAAAGTATTTTAATTTTAATTATATAATACAATATAATTTAGAATAGATCTACTTGTAAACTATTCAGGGCTATCTTTTTAATTTTTATTGTGAACCAATTCAAACATATAATATATATATTATATATAATATACAAAAATGTCAAGAGTTAACATGATAAAATGATTTGTAGTATTTCTTAATTAACAATTGACATTGGAGAATTTCTTATTTAAATAAGATAACTGGCATGTAGAAAATTTTAAATATCAAAAATTATCTAAAATTTCTGGATAAAGAAAGACAATCTCATTGTACCTGGAGTACAGATGACTAATATAGTTAATGAAAATAGATTATTTTTGAAAAATTACACAAAGAAGGATATGAATGGAGAAAAAGAGAGATATATTTATAAGGGAAGAAAAAAGTCAAGAATAGGGGCCTGAGATATAGCATGGAGGTAGGGTGTTTGCCTTGCATGCAAAAGGATGGTGGTTTGAATCCCAGCATCCCAGATGGTCTCCCGAGCCTGCCAGGAGTGATTTCTGAGCAAAGAGCCAGGAATAAACCCTGATCACTGCTGGATATGACCCAAAAAATCAAAAAAACAAAGTCAAGAATACACATTACAAGTTGACATACAGGCAAATCTCCAAGGTGAAGAATATATCTAGTATTTCTTTAGAAATTTGGCATTCTAATTAATCTTATTCTAAATTGCTTATTTTTAATGGCATTTATCTGGGTAAATTGAAGTCACCAATAGTATATAACAAATAAAACAACAAGGGCAATATGTAAAGGAAGTTGTGACTCAAACAGAGAATATTTTGGACTATTCGGTTTATAGTAAATTAAGTTGTAATTTGTAAAATTTGATAATATTATATATAACTATTAATAGTATTTATTAAATATGTTAAATGATGGATTTCATACACTTATTTAATACCATTGTCAAAATATATAATATTTATAGATAGATAGATAGATAGATAGATAGATAGATAGATAGATAGATAGATAGATAGATAGATAGATAGATAGATAGATAGATAGATAGATAGATAGATAGATAGATAGATAGATAGATAGATAGATAGATAGATAGATAGATAGATAGATAGATAGATAATTGACCTGAGATTTTATCCCAAGGAAGACATTTTCATCTAGAATTTCATACCAAGTAGAACTTAAACAAGCAAAATTAAAAACAACTAGAGAGCAATTTAAAAAATTAAAAAAATAAAAATAATTAAACATTTTTAAGAAAAGGGATGGAGGAGGCTACCTTTGCATTTGAAAATAAACACAGTAAGAGGTATAACTATTGAGGTATTTAACATACAAATATATAAATGTCCCCATTAAGTACTTTGAGATATTCTTGGGGGAGTGAAATCTGGGGCACCTTTTGGTCCCACACTGTGGTCTTGTTGAGTTTGAAAAATTGTTTGTAGCAGTAAGGGATCAGGTAGTATCCTTGAGCTGGGGGTCTTTCTGGGACTGAATCCTGTAGCATGCAACATTCCATATTTAGGAGTGTGTGGGAGAGGAAGGGCCACATAGAATGAGTCAGCAAGGGTGGTGGTTGCATGCTAGGGCATGAGATGTGGGTCTAAGAAGGTGTCCTTTTGCTTTGAAAGCTGAGTTTTGGTTTATCGGGGCAGATGGTGGGTCTCAGTACCTAATGAGTTAAGAACTGTGGGTAAAGAGGGATCAATAGGGAGGGATAACAGAATGGGATTGAGGGACGAGAGGATATAAGGAGTTCTGAAGGGGGGCAGGAGAGATAATATATAATATATAACCTATACAATATAGGGTGAATGGTTTTCAATATAGGTTGGGCTGACCAAGAGGAGTCCATTGTATTCAAACTTATGCCCACTTATAGACAGACATTAGAGATAAGTTGTTGTTGGAGGCCTGACCCTCACTGGATGTGGTGCAGCATATTTTTTTAAAACTCTCTTGAAGCTGTGCTAAGAGCAATATAGAGAAATGTGAACTTTGTAGTTAGATTTATATTCTCAGTTCTCGCATTTTCTAGGTATATGACTTCAAAAGTAATAGTATATTTGAAGTATGGTCACTCAGTGTATAAATTATTGTGAAGAGCGTAGCTAGCGTTTTGCCTCTTCATGATAATAGACACCATACACATTGTTTTTTCTTCTCTTGTAACTATACATCTTAACACATTCTTATACTAGTTTAATTAATGACAGCAGAAATAATTATTGAAACCCCAAGTTAGGACTTGGAGAGTTCTAGTGTCTTACCCAATCTTATATTATCTTGTTTATTGTTTCTCATGCAAATGCACATCAATCATTTGTCCCACCCACACTCTAGTCTTCTTTTTATCCAAAGTAAATAGTATTTACTACTTTTCTTTTAGGATCAAGGAAAAATATAACATCTATTCATGTACAAAGAACTTCACATTAATTGTAGTATGAAATGTTATACAATTTTATGAAATAGATATCATCAAAAGAGTATCCCAGACTGGGGCCGGAGAGATAGCATGGAGGTAAGGCGTTTGCCTTTCATGCAGAAGGTCATCGGTTCGAATCCCGGCGTCCCATATGGTCCCCCGAGCCTGCCAGGAGCGATTTCTGAGCATGAAGCCAGGAGTAACCCCTGAGCGCTGCTGGGTGTGACCCAAAAACCAAAAAAAAAAAAAAAAAAAAAAGAGTATCCCAGACTGAATACTAAAATCCAGAGGTTTATATAGCATTTCTTCACATAAGAAGAGTGAAAGAATTCAGGTTTCTGTTTATCATTACAAAACTTATGTTCTTTTTGCAAACCTCCTACAGACTGTGATTTTCTTCTATCTGGTGGGATTGTGAAGAAGTACAATGACACATTTCTAGGTTAAACCCGCAAGAGAGTATAAGCAACAGTTGATATAGGCTGAAGGGGAATACTAAACTCATAAGAAATTTTGTTTGCTTCTGCAAGAATACTGACCTAAAGCCATCTTTTTTTGATTGTCCCATCTTTAGTTGTAAACCAAAAATTAGTTTCATCCACAACCATGACTTTATGTGATTAGAAATCATTTTTGCAAACCTCCAGGTAAATGCCAAAAACTCTCTTACCCACGGAAAATTTCTTACTAGTCAGTTTGAATTGTCCCCTTGATGCAGAGAAATAGATGAAAAGCAGATAATATGATTCAGGATATAAAGAAACATCTGAATGATAGTTAGAAAAAATTAAAATGGATAAAAAGAGATGTCACTGAAATATCTTTTCACCTTAACAGTAATTTGAAAGAACTAGAAAAACTTAAATTTGAAAGTGTTGACAGTATGAATGCTAAATATTTGTCAGTCTGAATATGTAAAATTCTTGATCAACAAATATAGCTATTGAATTATAGTCTAAATTTTCTGTTTTCTTTTTTAAAAAATTGGGGTGGGCCACACCTGGTGACGCTCAGGGTTACTCCTGGCTATGCACTCAGAAATCACTCTTGGTTTGGGGGACCATATGGGACGCTGGGGCATCGAACTGCGGTCTGTCCTAGGCTAGCACGGGTAAGGCAGACACCTTGCCCCTTGTGCCACCTCACCAGTCCCTAAAAAACTTTATTTTGGGCAATTTTTTAAATACCTTCATTTAATGACCTCACAGAACCTCACACTGGATTTCTTGAAAATCTGGTTGTCTCCTTTTTTAAGACACTCTCTCAACAGCATGGGCATCCCCAGCAGTTCCAAAGGTTCAGGTCCATTACCACATGGCTCTGCTGGACACCAGACACTTCT
This sequence comes from Suncus etruscus, assembly GCF_024139225.1. Taxonomy (NCBI): domain Eukaryota; kingdom Metazoa; phylum Chordata; class Mammalia; order Eulipotyphla; family Soricidae; genus Suncus; species Suncus etruscus. The sequence continues at coordinate 76,729,539 of NC_064855.1, forward strand.
GTCAAGTGACAGAAGACAATGTGACTGAGACTCCAGCATGGGGCCAGGTCATTGTGACAAAACCATTTCTGATTTGTATAGGGACAATGGCCCCAAGGAAGGGTCGCTATTTCCAACATCAGCCACATCCAGAAGGTTCTTGGGTAAAATGGTATTCTTCTGGATGGGATGGAATTGATTTCAGCCTCTTGTAGACATAGTCAAATACCAATTTTCATCTTTTAGCATCCCATAACATTTTCTAGTCCACCTAGTAGCTTTGACTTTGACCTGCAATTGATGCTGGAACCGCTTTCTCCGTCCTGACCATCATTCCACTTTCTGCAGCTGTATTTGAGAACTCCAGGTGCCTCCTTTTTGTTTTCTGTTTTAAAATGCATGGCTAGGGCCAGAGAGGTAGCACAGCTGTAATGCGTAAGCAGTAATGCAAATACATCCAACTTAGGACAGATCCTGGTTAGAATCCCAGCATCCCATATAGTCCCCCGAGACTGCTTGGAGCACTTCTGAGCACAGAGCCAGGAGTAAATCCTGAGCGCCGCTGGATGTGACCCAAAAAAATAAAATAAAATAAAATAAAATAATAAAATAAAATAAAATGCATGGCTTGGGGTGGGAGCAACAACAGTACAGTGAGTAGAGCATTTATTTGTATTGCATGTGGCCAGGGAGCATATACGGTTCCTTGAGCACCACTACATATAATTCCCGAGTGGAGTGATTTAAGCATCACTGGATGTGGTTCCCAAACGAACTAATTTATTAAGATGTGTGTCTTAAGAGAAAAAAAATCTGATATTAAATATTTTTCAATAAAATAAAGTGACTTAACAAAGTCTTTTTTTATTATTATTGATTTAATTTAATTTGGGGGGTTGAGTCCCGCCTAGCTGCCTTCCGGGTTACTCCTGGCTCTGTGCCAGAAGACACTGGCAGGCTTCGGAGACCACATAGGATGTCAGGGATTGAACGCAGGTAGGCCATGTGCAAGGCAAACCCCATACCCCTGTGCTATGGTTCCAGCTCCAAAATCTTCCGAGACTTCCTACCTTAAAAAAATTTAAGTGGAGAGATAGCACAGTAGTAGGATGTTTGCCTTACAAGCAGCCGATCCAGGATGGACCGTGCTTTGAATGCCGGTATCCCATGTGGTCCCCCATGACTGCCAGGAGAGATTTCTGAGCACAGAGCCAGGAGTAACCCCTGAGTGTGGTTGTGTGTGACCCAAATAATATGATATCTTAAAAAAATAGCAAAAATAAAAATATAAATTAGTACAACAGGAAAATTATTCATGTAATTAATATGCAAATGTATAACTTAATGTTTTGTTTATTAAATCCCTATTTATCTGCACTTTACATAAACTATAGCTTCACATATAGCTAATGTTTAAACACATCATTAAATACACATAATTTGATTTTCTTTTTTACTTGTTTATAAAAGTAAAAATAATTTTAGGACTCCTTTGCGCATTTTACAACAATTTGAAAAAAAATATCAATATTTAATAATCTGGAATTTTTGTTTAGAAAAATAAGTGACTTCACATCTTCTTATGAAGAAAAAGCAATTTCACAGTGCACAAAATGACTCAGTAATGAGTATTTTCTAATTTTTTCTTCCCACTGTATTCTTAATTAAGAAAGATTGACACCTGTGAACATTTCAAACCAAATAAAAAAATCCTGATTTTAATTAGCTTTTCTAATAGCTATGTTTTTCTGCTGGAAGACATTTGCAAATCTACCAATTTCTCAGGAATAGTAGCAGAACATAAATAATATTAATAATTTGTTTATTACTTCCATGTCTGTCATGATATGCAGTCGTGCAAAGATAGCACTGGATTAAATGTTAACTCTGCTACTCTGGCTTTTGACATCATTTTCTCCACTTTTTAAACCTGATTTTCAGTATTGTACTCTACCACCTCTAATCTTAGTCCTCTTTACACATGCCTCTGGTTACTTTCATTCTCTTACTAATATTTCCATTCATGTCTATTGTCACTTATAATGATCCAGATTTGTGAACTTTTAGATTCTCTTTTTTTTAAAAAAAAAACCTACAAAGATTGTTTTCCATCACAATTTGTTGCAAGCTTGGGATATTCATAAAACAATCCTTGTGAAAATGATATGCCATACAAAAATGCAAGATTATTTGAATTCTGTTTTCATGATAATTTTTTACTCTGTGTACTAGAAGCTGATAGTTATTGTAAACCCTGTTTCTCTTCCACATTCAGTATTCTAATTTTAACACACAAAACATGTTGGCTCAAATAACAAATCAATTGCAGTGAAAATTTATGTTAATACCAGTCTATAGTAAAGGTGCCAAAGCTTATCTGTTCTGCTTAGTTCCATTGTCTGTGTGGGGAAATACTCAATATCCTTTTAAAAATTTTCCCTATGTAAGGAATCAAAGCAAAAGCTTCCTATATACTGTACCAGAGGCTACTACTACTAGCATCGTTGGATATTACCTGCATCTTTCCGGGGATATTGTCATCCACTTTGGGAAAAAAGAATATAGAGTATCTCTGGAAAGTGGACCCAGAGAATAAAACTCACTCATATCATTATTCATCTAAAAGAGTATACAATTAATACAGAAAGTAACTAGATAAATCAATTTTCCATTTAGGTCTCTGTATATCTTATGCAGGATATACATGCAAACACACACACACATATATATGTATATATATATATGTATATATATATGTATATATATACATGCATCAAATGCATCCCTAGATAACTTTAAATTGACTTTATAGAGTTATTTTGGCCCCATTCTGTTTTCATTGTATTCAGCTCATTTATGTTTATAGCAAGATAATCAATGGCATTGACTAAAGACTTATTTAATTAAATCTTTATGTTGGATAAAAATTGCCAACCAAAGCCAGTTATCTCACATTATATAAACCTAGGTATTATGTATATAATCTTATTAAGCTTATGTAGATATTGAAGAGTCTTATGTGTATACATTTTCCAAATTAATTGAAAAAATTTGATACAATTTTTATCATTTAAAACTTAATTTATTCCCACCACAAATGCCCTCCTATTGCACTGGTGAAGGAGAGTGTCCTTTTTTATAACTGAAATCCAAATACAAACATATTTGTAATCATGGTGCTTAAATAAAGATATAATAAAAAATAGAAATAAAACTTAATTTAAAATGCTCATATAATACAAGAAAGTAATGTAATCAATAAACAGTTTTATAATACATAAACATTAATAAAAGTAATTAGAAATAGTAAATAATACATATCACAACCTCAGAACAATGACTCATTTTAAAGAATAAGTTGTCTTTTGAGACATTCTTACATATATTAAGTGGTTAAAAGCACAAATAATTTTTCAAGCCAAGTGTTTAAAATATTCATTTAAAAAGTTTTTCAAAAATGTTATGCATTTAAAGTGATATGATCAGTGATTGTTTACTTTAGAATCCTTTGTACTTGAATAAACTCCATAGACTTTCAGAGGCATACTGACAGTATGTATGCATATAAACATATTCAAATGAAATACAAAAATATTAAAAATTGAGCATAAATATTTGTTAGTTTTAAATTGACTTTACATGTTCAATCATTGAGTTTTAAATTTATAATTGTATAAATATTTTAAAATTTGCTATTTTAATGTCTTCTCAACAACAACTGACTAAGAGTCTTCATTTAATTTTCATGTCTTTTATTACTGAACTTAAAAGTTAATTAGGGAACTCAATAAATAGTCTAATAGGTAGGGGGATTGCCTTGCAAAAGGCCAACTCTGGCATCTTATCTAGTCTGCCAAGTACTGTCAAACATAATTCCTTAATAAAAAGATAGGAGTAACTCCTGAGCATCATTATATTTGACCCAAACATTAATGATAATATTAATTTAGCATATGGGGTAGCATATACATGTTCATAATATCTTCAACTTTTGCTCCAAACTTCCTCAAATACACCATTAGATATTTGAATAGTCTGAGAAAGCACTGACACGAAGTCAATGATTGGAAGACAATCCTTCAAGCAAACAACAACCTTATAAAAGCTGTAGTTGCCATATTAATCTCAGCTGGCATAGACTTCAGGCTCAAAAAGTTTATAAGAGACAGAAATCGTCACTTCTTAAAAATTAAGGGATGTGTGTATCAAGAAAATATTATAACCCCAAACATATGTATATATTATACTCAATTAGAAGAAACCAAAAAAAAATATTAAAACAACCGCTAATGAACTTGAAGAAGATATCAAGAGTAGAACAGTAGAAGTTGGAGACTACACTATTTTATCATCTCTTCATAAATCAACCAGGCTAAAACTCATATATATTTATATATTATATAATATTTATTCTTTATGAATGTATAAATACATATATCTATGGGTTTCCAATATGTATTCTTTTCCCATGTGCATAGGATATTCTCCTATAAAATAGACATCATGCTGAACCACAAAACATACATTTAAAAAAATAGAAAAAAAACAGACACAGAGAAATAATGTTAAGAATTGGAAAATGAACGATCATAGGTTAAAAAGAAATCAAAGGGGAAATAAAATATTACATAAAACAAATGAGAGTGAGGATAAAAATTCTCAAAATTTATGGGGTACAGTAAAATCAATATTAAGAGGAATATTTATAGCTTTGAAAGTATTTATCTAAAGGAAGAGCCTACATAAACAACGTAATGGCACCAATTATGGCACCAAGCTTAAAATTTGGAAAATGACCAACAAAATGAGGTGATAGCAGCAGGAGGAAAATAATAAATTTTTGAGCAGAAATTAATGGCTTTGAAACCCAATAAACAATTAATAAATGATGCTCTTTCTTCATGGTAGCTCACAGAAAAAAGTGTTTCCAGGAGAGAAAAGAAAAAGCAAGGAAGAAAATAGTAAATATTATTTAACTTATAGACAAGTTAGTTAACATTTTAAGTAATAATGTTGCCACACTTGTTCTCATTCTCATAACTAATATTATAAAATATTGAATTCAATAGTCTCAGAGTTCTCATTATTTTATTCTGTGCATTATTTCCAAATAAATTATAATATATACAAAGGCATATGTATAAAAATATTATCTAATATCTGATTATAAAAGATCTGTGACTTGAAACACATAAAATGTTATTGCATTTTATATCATGATATAATATTTAAGAAGAGGTAAAATAAAAAGCACAGAAAAAATATATACAAAATGAAACATCAATAAACCATTATCAAGACTCACAAAGAAAAAATACCCTAACAAACCAGATCAGAAAAAAAGGGAATGTATCAAAGCAGACAACACAGATAATCACTACAAATAATCACCAATGGATAATATGTTTATTTTCAGAACCCCTACTCCACAGCATGATATAGCGCAGAAGAAAAAGATTAATTTTTTAACTTTTATAATCCCCTAAGTTTGAATCAAGATGATATGGGATACTTGAATTGACCTATCATTGTCAAAGAAATGGAAATGTTATAAGAATTTCCAAACACAATACCCTGGACACTGATAAATTCACTAGTAAATGCTTTCACGCATTCAAAGAGAATATATTGCTAATCTTTTTCAGCTCATTCAGGAAACTAAATGGTGATGTTTCTAACATCATCCTTAAAAAAGCAGATAGAGACATCAGAGACACACATACACATGTGCTCATGCGCACACAGACATAAATACACACAAATGAAAGAATTATAAGCTGACATCCTTGATGAACATGGATGCAAATATGCTCAATAAAACAGAAGCAACTAGAATTTAACATTTTGTCGAAAAAGTCATCCACCATGACCAAGAAGTATTCATCATGGGTTTGCCAAGATGGTTTAATATACTCAGGTCAATCAACATAATACACCACATCAATAAAATTTTAAAAAGTATAAAATCATAACAATTTGACAAGACCCATCACCCATTCATGATAAAAACTCTCAACAATATGAAAATTGAAGAAACATTCCTCAGTATTTTTAATGTGATTTATCACAAGCCTCTGGCTGACATGCTTGATGGCAAAAAGCTAAAAGCTATTCCCCTAAGATTTGGTATCAGATAAGTTTGCCCACTCTTGTCACTTCTACTCAATATAATACAAGGTGTACATACCATAGCATGTAGGCAAAAAAAAAAAAAAAAGATATCAATTACATCCAGATTTTAAAGGAAGAATTCAAGCTTTTACTAGTTGCAGGGTAAAAAAAAGCTCTCACAAAGATACTATACTTTCAGAACCTAAGGATGTCTCAAAAAGCAACAATAGATCTCTACAGTAAAGTTGCATTTAAAAAGATTAACATGGAAAAGGCCAAATCTATCTTATATAAAAATAATGAAAGAGAAGAAAGATATATTAAAAACAAAAACTTATTCACAATTGTGTCTCAGAAAGTAAATTAGCTTGGAATCAACTTAACTAAGAGATTAATGACCTATGTGAGGAAAACTATAAACTAAGAGAGGACATGATGTAATAGAAGTATATTTCATACTCATTGATTTGGAGGATTAGCATCATTAAAGTAGCAATAATCTATAAAGACCTCTACTGACTCAATGCAGTTTCTATAAAATAGAAGTTTTTCAAATTAATAGATCAAAAAATTCTGAAATTCATATAGGACAATTAGTGTTTACAAATAGCTAAAATAATCATTAGGAAAATAAAAATGAGGGTAGTACCTTTTCCAACTTGAAGCTGTATTACAAAGTGAATGTTATTTAAATGGCATGGTATTGGATAAAGACAGACTCTCAGATCAGTGGAATTGACCTGAAAATCATGTGATAGATTTTTAGATATAATTTAAATTTTTGTTGAAGGAGTAAATATATGAACTGTAGCACGAAATACCTCTTCAACAAGTGATAGTAGGAAATCTACTCAGCCACGTGCAAGAAACTGAACTAAGAACTTTTCCTGATACTATGCACAAAAGGAAAATAAAAATGGGTCAAAAGCCTTGATATCAAGCCTAAAACCATATGGCACATAGAGGGAACAATAGTCAGAACTCTTCATTACATTCTAAAGGTATCTTTAAGGATGAATCACCACTGACTAAACAAATGTTAGTTAAATTAAACTCATAAGATTACATTAAATTAAGAAGCTTCTGCACTTCAAAGTCCTTGTTTCTTTTGACAAAGACAGAATGGGAGAAACTATTCACCCAATATCATCCATCTGAATAATGTATAATATATATTAAAATATTAGTTAAGGTTTAATAAAAATATCTAAATCCATCATAAAATAGAAAGAAGAAATGAACAGATATTTACTCAAAGAAGAAATACAAATGTCAAAAGACAAAAGAAAAATATGCCCAATGTCATTAATTTTCAATTTAAATCAAAACTATATAGAGGGGTGGAGAGACAGCATGGAGGCAGGGCATTTGTCTTGCATGCAGAAGGACTGTAGTTTGAATCCTGGCATCCCATATGGTCCCTCGAGCCTGTCAGGAGCGATTTCTGAGTGTAGAACCAAGAGTGAACCCTGAGCGCTACCGGGTGTGACCAAAAACCAAAAAAAGAATAAGAAAGAAAGAAAGAAAGAAAGAAAGAAAGAAAGAAAGAAAGAAAGAAAGAAAGAAAGAAAGAAAGAAAGAAAGAAAGAAAGAAAGAAAGAAAGAAAGAAAGAAAGAAAGAAAGAAAGAAAGAAAGAAAGAAAGAAAGAAAGAAAGAAAGAAAGAAAGAAAGAAAGAAAGAAAGAAAGAAAGAAAGAAAGAAAGAAAGAAAGAAAGAAAGAAAGAAAGAAAGAAAGAAAGAAAGAAAGAAAGAAAGAAAGAAAGAAAGAAAGAAAGAAAGAAAGAAAGAAAGAAAAAGAAAAACAAAAAGCTATGTAGTGATATCACCATACATATTGGCACATATCAAGAACAAGAATAACTGATGCTGGAAAACATGGAGAGAAAAGGTCTCTCAAAACCTGCTGGTGAAAATGGTCAAGATTTTTTACAAAATTGTTAGGAGTTTTCAAGTACTGAAAATTGAACTCCCATATCACCCAATAATACTTCACTTGAGAACCAAAAATCATAATACAAAATAGTTCTTTGCAGTCCTATATTGATTGCAGCACTATTCACAATAACAAGAATATGGAAACAATCCAAGTGTCTGAGAACAGATATGTGGATAAAGAAATTGTAGTTCATCTACACATGAGATACTACCAGTTGTTAGAAAATATTAAGTCAGGAAATTTTCTCATACAAGGATAGATATGGAGAGTATTATGATGAGTGAAATGTATCAGAGAATAAAGACAGACATAGAATGATTACACTTATTTGGGGATATAAAATAAAAAAAATATGGTCAGAGTATGCAAAGAAAATAGACATAATTGGTAGACTGGTCTATAGTAGGAAGCTTGCCACAAAAAGCTGGGGAATGCAGTTAGGGTGGAGAAAGGATCAATGGGTCCTGAAAGTAGGTTAAGTGATATGCATGATACTCCTTCATTAACCATCTAGCAAACCAGTGTTTGGAAAAAGAGAAACATCAGAGTGAGTCAGAGAGAGAAGAGAGCGAAAAAGAGAGTGGGATTGAAATGCTTTCTATAGAAGCAGGAAGGTCAAGGCCAGTGGAGAGGTCTGGAGGAAAACTGAGGACACTGGTGGCAGGAAATGTGTACTTTTGTATATAGTGTTACTAAAACTAAGCCATGACAACTTTGCAACATGTCGAGAGAATATTGTACCCATTTCCTTGGAGATAGAATTTTGTGCTTTTGGTCTCTTTTAGAGTCTAATGCTATATAACTTACCTATGTGTTTTGTCAGTGCCATTGGTAATAATTTCTATATCTCCATTACAGGTGTGATTCAGTAGGCCTGTCAGATGAAAATTCTGATGCAGATAACTGATAACAGATCAACCCACGGAATTTTCATCATAAGGCCTGCTGTGGAAGCTATACCCTAGTATGGAGAGCTGAGGAATTCTGAAGGGAAATATTTCTGAAATTCATGTCATGGTACTGACATTATATTCCCTTCATATTATTTGGCCTTAAAATTAATTCTCTCTCTCTTCTGCTGACATTCACAGGCAAAATATAGTCTTGATTAAAACCCATTTACCTGGGTAATTTTAGCACCAAATCAAAGACAATATTTTTCTCTCTCTCTCTTCAAAGTGCCCTTGCAGCCTCAGCTTCTGGGATACAAGGGAGTAGCCAGATTGCAGATTCTGGGCTAATGACTTTTCCCAGAAAATGAGAACTATACCTTAGTGGATTTAGTTCTTACTTTCACTTGACCTCTAAAATAATAGAAACCTTCTTAGTGAACATAGAATTCCTAGATTTTTTTACTTCTCACTAAACCCTTATTTTGCAACTGAAGCTAGTTCACAAGGAACTATCTTGAGTTGTGCCCTTCTCCTTTGCAACTCACAACTTGCACTGCTTTTATCCATACCTTGATGTATTGTTTTATTGAAAGCTCTGCTTTGTAATTGTAAACATTCTTCTCAATACCTATAACTGGCTTTACCCCTTAAATACTCCTAGCTTAGAGATTAAATGTGTGACATACTTGCCAGATACATTTCCCCATACATTCACTGTGTGGTCTCATTTCTTTATATTTTGTGGTCGTTATATCCACTCTCCCAGAGATAAACAGATGGGAATACATTAAGCTTCTGCACCTCAAAATAAATAGTGCCCAGAATAAAAGAGCCACCTACTGACTGGGAGAAACTATTCACCCAATACCCATCAGATAAGGGGCTAATATCCAAAATATACAGGGCGCTGACAGAACTTTACAAGAGAAAAACATCTAATCCCATCAAAAAATGGGGAGAAGAAATGAACAAACACTTTGATAAAAAAAAGAAATACAAATGGCCAAAAGGCACATGAAAAAATGCTTCATCACTGATCATCAGGGGGATGCAAATCAAAACAATGATGAGGTACCATCCCACACCACAGAGATTGGCACACATCACAAAGAACAAGAACAATCAGTGCTAGCGGGGATGTGGAAAGAAAGGAACTCTTACCCACTGCTGGTGGAAATGCCATCTAGTCCAACCTCTATGGAAAGTGATATGGAGATTCCTCCAAAAACTGGAAATTGAGCTCCCATTCGACCCAGCTATTCCACTCCAAGGGATATACCCTAGGAACACATGAGTACAATACAAAACCCCTTCCTCACACCTATATTTATTGCAGCACTATTCACAATAGCCAGGCTCTGGAAACAACCAAGATGCCCTTCAACAGATGAATGGCTAAAGAAACTGTGGTAGATATACACAATGGAATATTATGCAACCGTCAGGAGAGATGAAGTCATGAAATTTTCCATCATGGATATACATGGAATCTATCATGCTGAGTGAAATATGTCAGAGGGAGAGAGAGAGAGACACTGAATAATCTCACTCATTTCTGGGTTTTAAGAAAAATAAAAGTCATTTTTGCAACAATCCTGAGACAATAAGAGGAGGGCTAGATCTTCCAGCTCACTTCATGAAGATCACCACAAAGAGTGGTGAGTGCAGTTATAGAAATAACTACACTGAGAACTACCATAATCATGTGAATGAATGAGGGAACTGGAAAGCCTGTCTAGAGTACAGGTGGGGGGGGTGGGATGGAGGGAGATGTGGGACATTGGTGGTGGGAATGTTGCACTGGTGAAGAGGGTTGTTCTTTACATGACTGAAACCTAATCACAATCATATTTGTAATCAAGATGCTTAAATAAAGATATTATAAAGAAAAAAAAAGAAAATTTAAAAGAGATCTTATATGTAAAAAAATATTGCCTACTATTAAACATATCTATTATCTAAAAAAAGAGAGAGAGAACTCAAAAGAAACCTTTAATGCATCTGGAACTCAAGAACTAGTCTGCAGTGTTCCTTTATAATAAAACATTTATTTGAGTACTTTAGTATTCTCTAGAAAATTAATGAAACTGAAAAGAAAATTAAAAAAACATTCAGTCTGTACCTGTACAATAATAAATGCACAAACCACAACCTTGATTTATGATTGGTCTCTAAATTGGAATGTGTGTATGCAGTTTTATGGGTGTCAGAGATAAATTGTTGGGCAATCAATATATTCTAAAAATTGAAAACTTTATTGGCAATTTTGGGGAAAAACATGGCAAGGAGTCTAAAAAATTTCATAACGTATAATGTTATGTTATTCAATTGGTAGGAAACGATGTCTTCCTGAAAATTGTCTATTGGAATTAGGTGAGAAGAATAGTACACCAAAAATTATTGATCAATATTTAAATCAACTTAGAAAAGAAATATAACTTAACATGGTGTGTAATAGTAAATACTAGCAACTTAGTAAAAGGTGCTAGACCTAGGGACATATTAGGAGGTCTACAATAAAAAGCCTACTATGTAAAAAATTTTTCACAGTTGAATAGGGAGAAAGTTTCTTTTAGTTTCTGCACAAAGCATTTTTATAAAACATTATATAAATATGTTTAATATTTAGTAAAATTTTCTCTAAACTTAGTATATTTTTCAAGGAATATTCTCAACCAGAAACAATATTGTATATGAATAAAAATAGCTGATAATATGTTACTATCTTCATGAATATATAATAAAATAATTTATAAATAAAAATGCCATCAAAAATAACTAATAGCAGAATTTTAAAGTTTTTATTGCAAAATCTGGAAATGAAGGTGAGAATTTTAATAATTTAATAATTTTATTTTCCCTTTTTTTTTTTTTTTTTTTTTTTTTAGTTTTTGGGTCACACCCGGCGGTGCTCAGGGGTTATTCCTGGCTCCATGCTCAGAAATTGCTCCTGGCAGGCACGGGGGACCATATGGGACGCCGGGATTTGAACTGATGACTTTCTGCATGAAAGGCAAACGCCTTACCTCCATGCTATCTCTCCGGCCCCTATTTTCCCTTTTTTATATATAAACCCAGTCCAAGAAGAGCTAGAAGGACATAAAAGCCATTCAAATGAATGCAAGGAATTTACAAAAACCATATATAATGGGATCTGAAGCAACTTGGAGGCCAGAATTTCACACTTCCATGTACATTTGAGCTATATACCTTACCCTTAATAATTTTAAATAAATTACATTTTTGAGAAAGAAAGTCATTTACTTAAAACTATTCATTTTGCTATATATACATAATTATATAAATCAATATAAGAAAAACACTATGAAATATATAAAATATATTAATATAGCATTTTCTTTGATGATACACATTAGACACCTTTTTGTTTTACTTTAATAATTTTAATGTTGACTTTTTTCCTTAATTTTGTTTATATCAGCAAATCATGAATCATAAGTCGATTGTAAAAAATAATGATGAAACTGGCTTCATTGCTTTTCTATTAAATCAACCAATTACTGCTAAATTATTTATTATTTATAATATTTGCCCTTGATAAATTTAAATGTCTTTATATTCCTGTGTGAATTTTATATTTTATGTGTCCTAGTACCAAAACCAAATTACATGTTAATAGATAATAAGATACGATACCATACCAAAACATAACATAACATAACAACATGACAAACATTATAGCATTATAGTCCTGTAAAAATATTTAATAATATTCCATCTTCTTTATAATTGTGACTTTTTTATTGTCTACAAGCATACTCACTAGATTTTTATAATATTAATAAGAAATAATTTTAAGAATAATATAAATTATAAGAAGTTGGTAATTAGAGAGAATAAAATATAAGATGAATTAATAGTGAATTCACATTTCCAAGTTTTATGAAAGCATAGCACATTAAATTAAGAACAAAGCTACAAAATCATTTTATATCTGGTTTAAGGAAAATTTTCAGAATATTTTCCAAGTTTGGGGGTTGGAGCAATAGCTCAGTGGTAGGGAGTTTTCCTTGCATGCTGCTGACCCTGGGCAGACCTGGGTTCAATCCCTGGCATCCCATATGGTCCCCCAAGCCAGGAGCAATTTCTGAGCACATAGCCATGAGTAACCACTGAGCATCACCATGTGTGGCTCTCACCCAAAAAAAGATATTTTCCAAATTCCAGAACATATTAAAATTTCGGCTGTTATTTTAAATATTGCCCATAAGATATTACAGTCTTACAGGTTTTCATTACCCTATACATAAGATACATAAGATTTGCTAGTGTTAGTTTCAGAGAGATAGTAAAGGTGGATATCTTTTATTTAGTCAGCACCTGCTGAATTCTCAGCACTAAATGATTCCCAAAACAGGACCAGCTGGAGGCCCCAAGTGTTGCTATGGGGGTGCAGGTAATTCCTGGGTCCATTGGGTCTGAGAAGCAACACAAACTTTTGTTGTTGCATTACATTGTTTAGAATCACAGGAAGAGTTTTTGGCTTTCTGAATTACACTTACACATTCCTCATCAAAAGTAGATGCCATGAATAAGTTTGTTGGAAATAATAAAATTATTTTGAAATAAGTAAAAATATAGGTTCTGAAATAACTCAATCAGAAAAGTGTTTGCTTTGTATGTAGGAGGCCCAGGTTCAATTTCTGATATTACATGGTCCCTAAGCACTGCTAAGAGGAATTAACAATAATATATATATAATAAATATATATAATAAATCTAATAACTAGATTTATTATATCGATACATACATACACATTATATACACACAAAACAACTCTTAAATAATGATTATAATGATGCTGACATCCCCATAATTTTAATATAGACCACATACTTTCACTAATTTTTTTTTACTTGAACTCATCACTTCTTTTATTTTTCTATTTCTTATTTAGGAGTAGTGTCTAAGATGCGTTTCTTTTTCTTTTTTTTTTTTTTTCGTTTTTTTTTCTAAGATGCGTTTCAATATTTTTCAAGTTGCTATGAAAGATGTCTATAATTTCTTTCTGCTCTTATAAAAAACATGGAAGTAAAGCTAAAAGAATATATAGCGTGTAATAAATTGATATATTTTTCATTACTTGAAAATGTGGACTGTTTTCTCTCTTATATATTTAGCTGCTTGGTTTTGAACCTTTGCACTTCAATCAAACTGTAATTCTGAAGGAAGACTGCATCTTAAGTTTTATTGAAGACTGAGATATGTTTTCTTTTTCACTGGCTTTATGGAACTAATATCCTGGCAAAGAAAACACATTACTTGCAACTATTTGAAGTACTCAATGCTCATAGGCCTGGCTGCATACCAACACTATAGGTATCAGTAAATTATTTGGAAGACAGACAAATTAGAGTAATCCGTTAATAATAATTAATAAATATTCTTTCTGCAGAGGAAGGGTAAGATGCATATTGTACATGTCTAGCTCTATGTGGGATTAAGTAGTTTATATCCTATTATACTGTAAATCTTCAAATGATGTCAGCAAATCTCTATGGAGTACATACATTGAGCAACTAACTCATGTTATAAATATTGCCAGTATTCTAATAACCAGTCACATATTAGGTAAGTGCATTTAGGTTTAGAAATACCAAATTATTGAGCCATTTGCTATATTTCTAATGTGAAAGGCCCAGGGGAATCTATAAATACTCTAAACTCACACTTGCCATGAAAAAATTTTACTTGTCGCTGAATTATTACTTGGCCTCTGAAAATCATTATCATCATTTGGCTCCCTTAGAGAGATAATTTACCTCATACGGACAAGCACTTTCCTCCCAAGAGGCAGTAGTTTTACTAGCCTGTGCCTCATAGGACCAGAAATACTTTTAATTGTTTCTTTAGTGCTGATAGCTTCTTTCAACTGGTGAGAGGAATAATCATCTTATGCAAATATCAAGCCAATGAAATAATATGATGTTTGTATTCAAAGCAATTAGGATGCCACTTCAATTTCTTCTCTGTTCTCATAAATTTGGAAAAGAGATTCTGGAACATCATTTGTGATCTTTTTATTGAACATCTAATTAGTAGGACACAATTTGAATATATTCAAGACTATATATTATATATGACAATACATTATATATTAAAACAAAAATATTAATTTCTTAGTTTGCTACTTTTATTTCTGATCCCAAGTGGTTTTTAAACAAACTTTTCAAATGTAATTTGAAAAAAGCAAAATTATTTTAAGAACACAATATATAAAAATAAAGTGACCATATATATTTAGTTCTTGACTATATCTTCCACTTTCTTTTTCTTTTCTTGAGGTAGTTGTCAAAGAGCTTTGTGCACGACTGCTAGATTATTGATTGCACACATCTTATCAATGGGTCCCAATACACAAACATAGAGACACGCATCAACATGTACATGCACTCACAGATTCTGAGTTTATTTTATTTTCTTTTATTTTTATTTTCAGACTTCCCAATAGTCTGGTCCTCATTTCTAGATGAAATGTACTCTTTAAATCACCCTGGGCCTGTACCTTGGGCAGCTTTATGCATCCTAAATGAAGACAGCAGTGCCTGGGCCATCCCCTAAGAACAATGTTCTTACTTTAGGATGCAGACGCCAAGCAATAGAGTCCTGAAGCAGCAT
Source organism: Suncus etruscus (assembly GCF_024139225.1). Lineage (NCBI taxonomy): Eukaryota > Metazoa > Chordata > Mammalia > Eulipotyphla > Soricidae > Suncus > Suncus etruscus. The sequence goes on from NC_064855.1 coordinate 76,745,099, forward strand.
CTGACGCGAGCTTGTCAAGCTTCACAAGCTGTTATTTTCCAGGCCTCCTCACTGTCCTGGGACTGCTGATTGTCCTCTTGAAGCTTTCCCCATTGATTCCCTTTCCTTATTGCGATGCCTTTTCTGGGAGATGCAGGGCTTGAACAGATTGCTCTAATGAGGGTAATGTGCACAGCTCTTACAAAGAAGTATGGGGAGCAGGAAGGAACATCAGTTAAGTCCTAATCTGCCTTTCTTATTAATCTTTATAGCTTTCACATGTTAAATATTACAAAAACATATATTGCAACCACGGAAATGCAGGCTGGAGTTCTGTGTGACTTGTTTCAAAACATTATAAATCTACTCGAAACAACAAAACATGAAAATATATTAGTCATATTTAAGTTTTCATTACAAAGTACACTTTTAAATCATAATCAAAACTAATCCTACAGTATTCCTTCTCCCAAAGCATTTTGGTATTCTATTCTATTTTGCTTTAACATTGGCAAAATGACTTCAATTAAATAGTGATAGAAAATGAGTATCCCAAACTATGTAAACACTGCAGTATTTTTTTTTTCTAAATAATGTGTGAAGTCCTTCTCCTTGTGATACCTAATTACTGGTGTCATGCTCTCAACAGCGGCATCTGTGCACACTCAACACTGTCAGGGGCAGCTCCTCTAGGACTAATGTGTTTTAATTGATAGTGTTTAGCGTGGCTTCTGCTTTCTTTCTCATAAGAGAAGCTCTGTCCTTCTGCTCTCAGGTCCCTAAATGAGCTGGCTCTCTGCTGGGGAACTCACAGTACAGATGGTCAACAAAAGGTGAGGATTGCCAGGACACCAGCTATCAGTCTCTTTTCAGCCAAGATAAAATCTGAATTACTAATCAGTTTCTTTCTGCCCCCACGATAGTTTTACTCTTGGTCCAAGCTGTTTACATTTGATCTTAATGCTGTTCTTTCTGTATCAAATAGCTTTATCAAGCACCATTTGATATGAAACACACCTTTCTAGCTAGCAAATCAAGGCCACACCATTTCAATCTCTCAGTATCCTTAGTTCATTTGAAATATGCATCGTTTCTTGGAGAAACAGCTAAAGCTTGGTTAAATTGTTGTTTTCTGGTATCACCTGAAATGGAAAAAAATCAAGTACTTAAAAACAATAGAACTAAATAACAAATCATGTGCTCTTCACTTTAATACAGATAGTGTATCCTCTGTAGAAATGTTATTGATGATATTAAGTTTGGTTCTCACAAACGGTGCATATTGCCTACAGAGTTTATGAACAAAATAGCCTTAATAATTTTTTCATAAATAGTCACATATATAGGAAACAATAAATAAAATGATGTACACTTTCCACTGTTTGGTTTCACATTATTCTTTTTTTAGTATATCATTTTCTTAATTTCATTCATTTTATTTAATTAAATAATTATGGTTTACTAAGATTTTGAGAGTTTAGTTTTAGACAAATAATTTTTTAACACCAAACCCACCACCAGTGTTAACTCCCATCACTAATGCTCCAAAAAGTTATCATCCCCCACTAGCAAGCCCATCTAGACCCTGCCTGTCACTTTCTCAGATACATTATAATGTTTAGCGGTTTCAAGTTATATCTCATAATGTCAGTCTTGAGCCTGTGTTATGGATTTATGATTATACCACATTCTCACATCACCAATATAATCAAAGACCTGACTCACTACTTCCCTTTGTCATTTTTTTCCATCCTATCCTTCTCTCTCCTTCTCCTCCCTAACCTCTGAGGTCAAGTGTGAACCAGAAATAACATTTTTACTACATTACATGTCCTCATTCAGTTATTCTATATAGCTCACATTATTCTTAGTTATTAAAAAAAGTTTTCAAAATCTCTTGCAATAGTTCAATTCACCGGGTGCAGAGGTTAAATAAGTGTTTTTAACTCCTAATTCTACAAGCACTCAAAACTTCAGGCATACTGGAGTTGGAGCGATGGCATAGAGGTAGGGAGTTTGCCTTACATGCGACTGACCCAGGATAGACCTTACTTTTATTCCCTATGTCCCATTTGGTCCTCTAAACCAGGAGCGATTTCTGAGCTCAGAGCCAGGAGTAACCCCTGAGCGCCGCAGGGTGTGACCCAAAAGCCAAAAGCCAAAAACAAACAAACAAAAAAAAACTTCTGACATTGGGGGACAGAAAGATATAGGGTTCAGTCCTAATTTAGAAGGGGCAGGTATCAGCCACCTACTGCTGGACAATTAAGCAATGTCTGTACCCTTAGTTTTGAAAACAGCCAGGAAAGGGTCTACTCTGTGGCCAGCCAGAGGGAATTCACAAAGTTCTAATGAGATACTGTCAATTTTGAGTGATATTCAGTTGCAGTCCTTTATCTGCATTAAGAGGGAAAACAGACAAAAATTGCAATTTCCTTAAATCATGATACTAGTACTGGTTTCTAGGCAACCACAACAGAATTTAAAAAAAAAAGAACCAAGGCTTTGAAAAAAATTTTTTCAATAAAATACATGATTTTCCTAACAATTAGTTTTCTTTTTCCATTGCACATTCCATGAATGGTTATTTCTAAATCTAAGCTTTAAATGAAAGAGAAAGCACTCAAAGTACTATGTGTTGCTATTTACTTCTGAACTTTGTGCTCTAAAAAAAAAAAACCCTGTTGTTGTTGTTATTTTTGCTATTTGTAGAGGGCTTGTTGTTATATTGGCAGTGGTCAGGGATTATTCCTGACTCTGTACTCAAGAATCACTTCTGGTGAGCTGGAGGAATCATATTGGATGCCAGGGATCTAACTTAGGTTGGCTGCATGGAAGGCAAATGCCTTATATCACCTGTATTATCTATCACTTTGGCCCCAAATAAACTATTTTAATTTAAGTTAATTAACTAAAGAAGACAAATTCTATATGTTTTACTTTACAGATAAGTGTGGGACTGTCCTTTCTTGGTGTTACAAGAAGCTTGGTAAAGTGGGGCTCAAGAAAGATGACCTTGAGAATATTGCTTCTACCTCTCTCCTCAACCTACCACAGACATCAAAGAAATTGCCAGGCATGAATCAGACTGGCAAGTCCACTACAAATACTTATACAGCAAAGATATTAGCATGTTAGCAGCCAGCTAGCTCCAGGGTCATCCCTCCAGCTGTTTTAAAGTTCATTTGTTTGCAGTGCTCAGGAATTGGTTCCCAGAACTGGATTTTTTCCCCCTTGACCATTGTTCTCAGGCTGGTGCAAAAAATTACTCTGTTGAAAAGGAATATCAGTCCTCTCCTGGACATAGGCTTTTCAGGTCCATCACCTTCAATGATAAAAAATAATTTCAGGAGAAGAAGTAGAAATAGTGAAGCAGAACAGGTTTTATTAAAATAATTTTAGAGAGAAGGAATGAAAGAGAAAGAGAAAAATAGTGTTCTATCCATCAGGTATCTATTATCTGTTCTAACAGTGTTCCTGTGAAGACATGGACATAGCCAAGTGATAAAGAGAATCACTTTAGGAAGAAGGTTATATAAAATCTTACAAAATTCTCTTGGCTTGGAATTTATTGCATACATAACAATTATTCTGGAGATCTAAGGGAAACCTTAAACTTTTGATGACCCTTTTATATTCTTATCAGGACATTTAGATTCTCCAGTAGCTTCTCCTTTTTCTGAGAAGTACCTGTTTCTAATCTGGATAGTGGCTCAGCTCTTCCATTTCCAAAGAGTTCAAATTTGCATCTCAAAAGGATGTGTTCTACATGTCTAGGCTACTTCAGGATTGTAAAATTTTTTCTTTAATTTTATTATTTTTTTGGTGTTTCCTATCACTCTGCCCAAAATTTTGGTTTTGAGATCAAAATCAAAATTATACAGTGGAGTAGAAGGGTAGAACACCAGATAAACTAGAAATCTAAAAGATGATTGGAAAACTGGAGTTGAGAGATAGCAGCTGAGAAAGGAAAGGCTCCTTCCCAGAAAGGGAGAATGAGAAGTTTCAAATTCGCATAATCTTATCTTGCTGTGGTGGAGGGAGAGAAAGCTATATGTTAGATCTATAGTTTCTTCTGTTATAGGAAAATAGATGGAGGGTTGGGGGGGGATAATGTTAAAAGTTAGAAGTAAATGTAAGTTTGGAACTAACTGCTGCTTGCTTCAGTAACCTTGGCTTTGCTTTAGTCATAAAGACTGCTATGACAGGCCTTAGATAAGTGGCTGAATGGACTAGGACAGTACAGCCAGTTTCAGGAACTTTGAGGGCATGTACAAAAATAGTCAAATAACAACACCCAGTGGTGCCCCTCTTTTACTACTTCAGCTAACGCAGACCCCAAAGCCCTAAAAAAAAACCACAATTTTTTTACTCTAGATATCCATAAAAGGAAGCACCTTAAACAACAGCCAATCAAGTTAAAGGTTAACTGTGACGTTTTGAAGTCTCTATAAATCAATAAAAGGAGTGGGAAAGCTTAAGAAAGGGTGGTTGCCTGACGAGGGGGTGACAGCAGCAAGCTGTTCATTTCCTGTGGTCTTAGTAGAATGGGTCTCAAATTCGGAACTTACAACAATAAGTTTTTGGGAAACATTAAAACTTTAGGTGAAATTCCCTAACACTGATTAACCTAAAGGCAAGAAGAACACATTCTGTTGAGATGCAAATACTGAGAAGAAGCTACTGTAGAATCTAAAAGGTTTTGATATGAAGGTAAAAGAGTATCAAGAGTTCAAGGTATTCCTTGTGACAACTCCCAATTTAACTGTTTTTATACACACAGCTCTAGATCTAGACTAATTGAAGAAATTGCTTATAACCTTTCCCAAAAGCCATTTTCTGCTTTGTTTCTTTCTGGAGATGCCTATAATTTCTCCTGGACACATTTCTGTCTCTTTCTCTCACCACTTATCTTTAAAACTATTTTTAAAATTTAAAAAAGTATTAGGGGCTGGAGCGATAGTACAGTGATAGTAGGGCATTTGCCTTGCAAACGGCTGCCCAGAACAGAACTCAGTTAGATCCCCGGCATCCCATATGGTCCCCCAAGCCAGGAGTGATTTCTGAGTGCAGACCCAGGAGTAATCCCCATAACCTCTCAGCGTCTCCAGGTGTAGCCCAAAAACAAAACAAAAATTATGTTACTTTAATTTTTTTCTAAATAAAATTATTTACTTGGGGGGATGAGGACATATTTGAGAGGCTTGTGCTGAGAGAAGTTAGGACTGACTTTGCCTTTTAGTAAAAGCAATTCCAAAATGAAACAAATGCTCCAGTGAAATCAGGTAATAGTGACCAATTCCTGCTCCTTGCAGAACAAGTGGGCTTCAGGTACAGCTTGAGGGGTATCTTGTGGGGCAGGAAGAATGTGGTCTTACATGCCACTTTGGTGCTCATAGAAGATTTGACCAATCTTGACCCTGGATATTTAAGATAGGTGTTATATCCCAGGCTGGCAAGGATGAAAGCACTTTGCAAAGCTTAAATTGGGAATTCTTTATTAGCTGCTCAGGGACTTCACTTTAAACAAAGGAAGGTAAGTGTAGTCCTAAATGCAGTTTTTCCTGTCCTTTTAAAGTGGGGAGTATAAATCTTCATCAGATTAACAAAATACAATGTCACAATAGTAAGAAATATGATTACAATCTCAAGGTTATTTTAGCTTTAAAGACTAGAGAAAGCCCAATTTTTGTTCTTAATAAAGATTATTTTCAGAGTCTACAGTCTTGACTGATTAGTTTACTCAGAGGTTAAAGTTTCAATTACCTCCCCAACAAACACCCATTGGTATCATAAACTCAGAACACCTACAAGGATTATCTATGAAGCTTGTTACAAGCAATAATAAAACTGTGGTGCAGATCAAAACTTCAAAAGATGTTTGTTTTCAGGAAGACCTCATTTCTGGACCTGACTAATGGAGAAAATCCCTCTACCTTCAGAATGTCGCCCTCCCTGTCTCTGGGCCAACCTAGTTAAAGGAGTTCCTATAAGAAAACAAGCAAGTTTTGACAGGACCTGATCAGCAGCACTAAAGCAAGCAATAATTGACAAAAGCCAATATTCAATATTTACTGCTAGTACAGGTTTATTTAAAACTAGCTGATAAGGGGTAGATGATCACAAAAATGAAGATTCACCAAAAACTTATTAACTATGGGCCAGCAATAAAGTTCATTGTTCTAAGCAAAGTTTTAACAGTATTTCAAGATAAGAGATAGAAATTCTATTCTTGAGACTACTGGAAAGCTTGCTGCAGTTTAAAAACAGGCAGTTTCCACCTTTACCAGAAGGGCCAGTTAGACCTGACGACATCTGATGTTCCATGTTCTAAGTCAGAGGACTGATTGCAGAGGAGTAACAGGATATTGGCCACTACCATGAGTGATAAGGTTTGTCAAGAAAACTAACCAGACCTACTTGAAAGGAAGATAGGAACTTAATCTTGAAGGGAAGATGTGAACTTAGGCTGACTAAGGACATGGAAGCAAATACCTGTTCCTGCCATCTTTTTGCCAGCCAGATATAAACTTTTTATCCTACTGTGGGCTGGCTTGGTGAGACAATAGCAGCTTTTGTGCAGATAGTTAGACTTCCCCAAAGAACTTTCCCCACCCCCATTAAGAACTTAATTTTTTCCTTCCTCCCTCCCTCCCTTCCTCCCTCCCTCCCTTCCTCCCTCCCTTTCCTTCCTCCCTCCCTCCCTTCCTTCCTCCCTCCCTCCCTTCCTTCCTCCCTCCCTCCCTTCCTTCCTCCCTCCCTCCCTCCCTGTTTTCCTCCCTCCCTCCCTTCCTTCCTCCCTCCCCCTCCCTCCCCCCTCCCTTCCTTCCTTCATTCCTTCCTTCCTTTTTTCCTTCCTTCCTTCCATGCCTCCTTCTTTCCCCACCCACATTAAGGACTTAATTTTTTCCTTCCTTCCTTCCTTCCTTCCTTCCTTCCTTCCTTCCTTCCTTCCTTCCTTCCTTCCTTCCATGCCTCCTTCCTTCCTTCCTTCCTTCCTTCCTTCCTTCCTTCCTTCCTTCCTTCCTTCCTTCCTTCCTTCCTTCCATGCCTCCTTCTTTCCTTCCTTCCTTTCTTCTATCCCTTGTTGCCCTATTTCCTGCATTTTCTCACCTTTCTTTTCTCGTTTCATTATTTTTCCTTCCTTCTTTTTCTCTTTTGCTCTCTTCTTTCCTCGGTCTCTCTTACATTCTTCTTTTATGCCCCAGATATTTTCTGAGTTTCAGGCATTATTACAATCTATAAGGTTGTATAGGAATAATTTTATTTACCTGTGAAAACTAACTCTAGTGAAGAGACAGATTTTTTTAATGCGCTTCTCCATTTTATGTAGGTTTGACTACAATTGAGTAACTGAATTAGAAGAATTAAAGAATACAGAATGAAAACTTCATCTAAGTGTGAAGATTTCCTTAGTTGAGCTCTTAATCCTAGTTATTTACTTGATAAAGATGTTCCCATCATTACATAATAGATCAATTATTCTTATTCCTCTTCCAATTTTTCTGGAAATAGAAAAAAAGATCAGGAATGAACTCCATTTCTTGGAGGAATGTGCTATGCACAGCTGGACACAATCCAAGCACAATCAATGTACAATTAAAGAGTTAGCAGGATCATTGTGTCCTTATAGTTCCTCTTTCATTTTCTTCATTCATTGAAATTATTACATTTTACTTAAATAGGTTTCTTTACATTTTAATTGTATTTGTTGATAGCATATACACATACATATGTGTACCTATATATATATTTTTTCATATAAATTCATGTATGTGGCCTATTCTAGAATAGCATTATGATCATCATCAGGACCTGCTCTTACTTAAACTTAATTATGTTCAAAGGCTTCAATTTCAATTTTTACTACATGAAGATTTAGAAGTTTGTTATGTAACTATGAGAGGTGACAAACATTTAATCAATGAAAATGCCACTATTTATGATTTTGGTCATTTTTCAATTATTTTTATGTTAAATTGCTTGTCTTTACAACATTTTAACATAAGATGCATATCAGAGGGACTAGCAGCAAAGTGGATTCATTCCTTAATTCATGGGTTTTCGAGAGTTGTAGGAAAGATTGCTTATAAACTCAGATGCTGAAGTTAAAATTATTGTAGATTGATCCAGGTTTCTCATCACTCACACCTTAATGTCTGGTTATCTCCAGTATGAAATACCTGCATATATTCCATATGTGTTTTTCTACTCAATATATGTGCTACTGTTTTGATATCTGAACTGGATCTTTGCCACATGTTTCACCTTACTGGGCTTTACTAATCTGTACTCTATTGTGGACTCCCATTTACTCCTTTGTTGGTTATTAGTGTATCCTCAAAGAGCTCCCAGAATGAGAAATTGATTCCCATTCTTTTGTCCCCTTTTTTGGGGGAGATCTTGGTAATATTTATCCACAGCAAATAATCCACACATACAGGAGGGTAAAGGGGGTAAAAGGTTGGGTGCAGAGAGTCCTTAGTCAGCCTACTACCATCTCCAAAAAGCACCTGAAGCCAGCCAGTAAACTCTGGCAAAAGCCCCTGAACACCTCGTTCCCAAACTATTTATTTGGCTCTCAACAGCGTTGCCACCTGGAAGGTCAAGGTGGGACAACAGGCAAAGAATAATATTATAACAATGTTTTCATATACAACACTCTATTACAAGGCCTCTGTCAAGAAGTGTTTTTCTGAGTATTAGCACATAGGTAGGGCATTTGCCTTGCACTCAGCCAAAACCCGACAAACCCCGGTTCAATTCCCTGCATCCCAAATAGACCTTTGAACCTGCCAGGAGCAATTTCTGAGCACAGAACCAGGAGTGCCACTGTGTGATCCAACCTCTCCTATAAAAAACAAAAAAGTGGTTTTCAAGAAATTGGGGCAGAAGTTCAGGTACTTGCCTTAAATGTAGCTAATCCAAGTTAGATTCAAGGCATTCTATATGATACTCCCCCACAAGAACTTCTAGGAGTGTCCATGAACAAAGAATCAGGAGTTAGTCACAATCACTGTCAGGTTTGGCCTCCCAAAAAGAAAACAAAAAACAAATGTATTTTCATCTTGGAATTTCATAGTTACATTTAAATAACATATTATTGGATTTAGTCTTGTGAGCAGATTGAGACCTAATTTTATTTTTTAATTGTGATAATCAGGTTTTTCCATCATTTTTAATTAAAGAGAAGAAATCACCTAGTCTTCGTTGGCAAATTTTTGATATAATTTTTGTGTGTATTTTGTGAAATTTTTTTGGCCTAAGAAATCTAATGTATTTTACTAGTCTATTTTTATCCAATAGACAATTTTAATTACTTTTTTTTTTAAATTTTGTTGTTTGTTTGGTTGGTTTTGGGCCACACCTAGTGATGCTCAGGGGTTACTCCTGGCTATACCCTCAGAAATCGCTCCTGACTTACGGGACCACATGGGATGTCGGAGATCAAACCGAGTTTTTTCCTGGGTTAGTCACGTGCAAGTCAAATGGCCCTACTGCTGTGCTATAATTCAGTCATAACTATAGTCATAATTCAGTTAGTATTGACTCATCTGCTTTATTCTTTCTTAGCATGACTTTATCTATGCAAATTCCTTCAGCTTTATAATTGTTTTATAAATGTTTTTTAGTTTCAAAAGTTTTCTTTGGTTGGGTGAGCACCTTAAAGTTACTAAACTTTTCTTTTTTTTTCTTTTCTTTTTTTATTTAAACACCTTGAAAAGTTACTAAACTTTTCTAATGCATGAATGTTAAATATTTATGTGCATTAATTTATTGATTTTCTTTTAACATTTTAAATCTTTACTGTTTTTGTTTAAGAAATCGCTTTCTTCCTTGCTTAAATTTGCCCCTAATTTGTTACTCTTTTCTTATTTCAATAAATGTCATTGCTATTTATTTTTCCATATAACTTATAGTTAGTTTTAGAAGCATAATATTTTTATGTTAGTTTTCCCTACTATTTTATTGATTAGTATGACAACTTTTAGAGGATTAGTTCAAATTATTATGTAAAATTTTAAGCAACATTCAAATAGATATTATTTTTAAATTCAGTAATTTGGTAATTTTGAGCAATGCATTTTAGTTTGCATATTTATTTATTTTATAAAATATTAAAGCATTATGTTTTACAAATGTGTTAATATTTAGGATTTAGACATATTTTGTTCTAGCAGAAATCCTACCACCCATGTCTTTTACACCAGGATTTCTAGGTTCCTTCTTCCACACATAACTCCTGTCCCAGCCTACACCTTGACAGGTACATGTTGATGTTTGATTGTTGAAGTGTGGGTCTATTTTTGCTTTGTTGACTCCAGCTTGTAAATTTAGCTATGCCACTTCTTTAACAACCAATGAACTAATATCCCTGTATTTTTTCCATCAGTCTTTTCCCTCCCTCTATTTTTTCTTTCTGACTTCTCCCTATCTTCTGCAAACAAGGCACAGACTATTTTCAAATATTACGTTTCCTTATCATTTAGTCTATATACTACCTAAAAGTGAAATACCCTTTATCTTTTCCTTCTGCTGGCTTATCCAGTTTAGCATGAATCTTCCAGTACCATACATATTGCAGAGACTTGTATGATTTTATCTTTACTTACAGCTGTATAGTATTCCATTGAGACACTTTTATTTCGTTTCCACTTTGAATACATTTGATTTCACCTTGACTGATTACTTATTGGAAATTTTATTATATATTTGTGATAAAAATGTATGTTCTTTTGATCTCACTATAATTCTTTCTGATTTTCACATTTGGATAAAATATCAACTGTGGTTTATAATATCTGTTCTTTATTATATTGAGATACATTTATTGTATACAAAATCTGGTGAAATTTTTTTTCATAGGAGAAGCTTCCAACTATTACTTCAGAGATCTGGGGTTACTTTTTTCCAATCAGGGCACCCAAGTATGTGGTGCTATTAAAGTCCTACAGTGTCAGGTTCTATCCAGGATAAAAGTATAATTCTTGGGAAAAATTGTGTTTTTCAAATATACAGGGACATTGAATTCGTCAAAAACATTATTTGGCAACTTTAGAGCTAATATTATTCTTTAAGAAGATCAGAACAGCATATTGTATTGGCTAATTTGACTATATTAAACTTTCCTGGAATGCTAAAAATAAATGATACTTTACCATAGATTCCAATCCTTTTCATATACTCTGGTTTCATAATATCTTCTTGAGAATATTTCCATCCAAGTTTTTAAGGGATATTGTCTTGTATCCCCCACCCAACCTATTAATTAGAATACTTTTCTAACTTTGTAAAGATTCCTTATATGGAAGGTAGAATAATGTCATATTTTATATTTAGTTTTCATTCTTCTTACTAGCTTTTAATACTTTTGTATGCTTTTTGAAAGTGTGTTCAAAAAAGTTGTTTGATTTTATCCTGTTTATCTCATTTGGCTTGCTTGCATAGTCATTTAATGGCATTTTAATGAGATTATTTTCAATATATTGTTAAGAATATTTTCCTTAAATGTCCTCTTATGAATTTTAGTTATTTGGGTCTAAGTATTTAATTTAAATTCATTTTTGTATATGGTTTTTTAACTGCTCATTTTCAATTTTTGTCGATAGTTATATAATTTTCTTAAATACTTCAAGGAAACTTTTTCCCAATTGAGTATTCTTGAAATTTTGTTGAAAGTTAGTTAATCAAATATACATAAGGTTATTTCTGAAATCTTTTACTATAAAATTTGTCTATATGCCAGAAACATACTACTGTGTTTTTTTTACTGTTTTTGTTTGAAAATAGTTTTAATCTATTTTTATTCAGAAAATTTTATTTCCCAACATTATTTTATATTATCAATATTTATTTGATTATAATCATAATTTACCATCCAACATGATTTTATAATTACTTTTGATCAATCAGTTCTACATCTAAATATTTTCAGAAATAACTTAAAGTATATTAAATGATAGGATGGTCCTATGTTCAGAGATTACCTGTTTATAATAGTTAAAATGTATATGATCATAAAACAATATTACATAAATTATAATACATAATGTGATTGATTATATCCACTAAAAAGATATTAAAATGGTAATATGGTTTAATCTTGAGGACTTGATGGTCTGAAATAGAATTCAGGATAGATAATGCAGAATGGTAAGCATTGCATCATTCCACTTAAATAAGGTTTCTAAAAAAAAGTAAAATATAGGAAAGTAGAGAAAATAAGAGTTTTTTCCTGAGTATCGAGAAATTAAAATAGGAATGGTAATGGCTGGAGTGGTGGCACAAGCAGTATGTTGTCTTCCTTGCCCGTGCTAGCCCGTGCTAGGACAGTCCATGGTTCAATCCGCAACATTCCATATGGTCTCCAAAGCAAGGAGCGATTTCTGAGTGCATACCCAGAATTAACCCCTGAGCCTCACCAGTTGTGGTCAAAAACAAAAAACAAAACCAAAAAAATAAAAATAAAAATGTTAGCCAAAAGTTGTAAATTTTCAGTAAATCAACCTTTTAGAGAGCTAATTTTCAAAAGTGTACTCATAATAGTAATAATGTTAATGATAAATGTAATATTGTTTTCCACTTAACATGTTAATAAGATAGATATGATAATTATTCTTACAATAAAAAAAGAAAATTGAAAAAGCAACTTTAGTTCATTAATGAGATTGAGACAATGAAAATACTATATTCTGTTCCTATCTGATCTAATATAAGCTTCCTTAAGTTTGGAACCTATGACATTGTAATCCTATAAGTGACATTGTAATTTACATTGACCTATGACATTTAAACCCATTATAAATACTGTAAACCCTTTTAATCTTGCTTAATCTAGCAATTGAACAGATCCTCACTTTATGTCTTAGAAGAAGTTCCTTGCTTTAAAATAATATAATATTAGGCAACTGTGAAGATTCAGCAGTTGATAGTAACTATTAAGTGTGAATACTTACTTTAATCATGCAGGAGACCAAAATGAGTAGACTCTCTTCAGCATCTTTTAAGTGAGCAAATTAAATTGACTACTTTGAGCAAAAATCACTTATTTGGCATTTCAACTACAAAAAAGTCATTATGTAGACTTGGCCTCTTTACATCCTACAGATATAAATGATCATATAGCTAATATTTAATAGCATCCTAAGAATATCTTCTAACCTTAAAGGATAAATTTCTTATAAATATTGCTTAATCACTGACACTATTATTTTTCTCTCCTTCAAAGTGACATCTTCTCAGTTCTCTCAAATTTTGAGGGGCAGAAAATAAATCAACCACTGACATTTTGAACTGAGATAGTCATAAATACACATTATATAAATACGTATTTAAACAAAAATTATTATTTATATTAAATAATTTTGAATAATTTACAAATATAAATAATAAAATAAATACATTACTACTTTTATTTATTAATTATAAATGATATGAATTGGGCATGATAATTAATTTATGATTTTATTAATCAATGAATATGCTTTATAAAAATGATATGAAACAATAAATGAACTAAAAGGCACTTTCTTATTTGTTCATGTAAAAATTCCTATTATTTAAAAAATTATTGGACAATTGCATTTATAAATTTTAAATTAACATTTCTATTTAGGTAACTTTTTAGGGGAGTTTTGCCCTCCAATGATCACAATCCATTCTCACCCTTCTGCTCAGGCTTGTTTCTGGTTGTACTATAAGAATCAGAGAGTACTAAGACACAACCCTGTCCTCTTACATGAAAAGAATAGACTAATTCCATATAGCTATCAGTTCAGTCTCCAAATTCTTAACTTATGTAAAATTATTGATTTTTAACTAATTTTAGAGAAATCTGTTAGGAATCAAAAAAAAATTCTACTGGTAGAATTATAAAAAGGAAAAAAAATTGGATTTAGAATCTGTGGCTTTTAACATAATTAGGCATACTTATACAAAAATCATTTCATATCATGTGTTTTTTGCAGGTAATGGTTTATAAGAGCCCATATAATCAACTACATCATAAAAAAATTGCTCCTAGAAAAATAATTTTTAAAAAAATTCTCATCTTTAGATATTAAAGGCAAACAAATTGCCTGTCTCATTTGATTTCATATGCACAGATGATTGGCTGCATATTTATAATTTAATTTTCCCCAAAACAAACATGATTATCAATATATTTATTAAATAAATGTCTTGAAAATAAACACTCATATGACATTTAATGTCTTTACCAGTAGTCCATAATGCAAAGCACATTGAACCACTACTCACAAATTATTACTTATATATTTTAATAACTTTTATAAACTAGAGAAATATAGCACACATTAAATTTAACATATTTAAGCTTCAAGTAAAAATTCCAATATTTATTGCTATGATTTTTATACATTTTCAAAGACCATTTCCTTAGTTAAAAAATTAAACCATTTTGAGGCTGGAGAGGTGGCTCTAGAAGTAAGGTGTCTACCTTGCAAGCGCTAGCCAAGGAAAGACCACAGTTCAATCCCCCAGTGTCCCATATGGTCCTTCCAAGCCAGGGGCAATTTCTGAGCGTTTAGCCATGAGCAACCCCTGAGCATCAAATGGGTGTGCCCCCCCAAAAAAAAAACAAAAAACAAACAAAAATTATACCATTTTAATTGTTAAAATAACTCATATTCCATGTATAAGGAGATATGATTTCATTATATGTACTAAGTTGCTTAATACAATTTATTTATAATTGTAATTCAACAATAATAAGCAATAAAGCAACCAGAATTTAAAAACTATTTATAAGAAAGGGTTATTTAAATTTTACTTTAAGATTTATTTTCAAAGCTTATTATTTGTTGTGAGGAGTGAAGGCACAAAAGCCTAATATGCTCAGGCTTTACTCCTAGCTCAGTTCTCAGGAATCACTCCTGGAAAGGCTTAGGAATTCATATGAAGTGTCCAGAATATAATATGATGTTGATCTACAATTATACTATCACTTTGCTTTCTAGATGTACTCATACAAAATAAGTTAAAAATAGAACATAATAATTTATATTAAAAAACCTATGATGAGTCAACAAAATAGACCAATTGGTAGTTACTTTTCTTCCATGAGTCTGCATTGATTCTGTCCCTGGCGCCCATCTGTCCCCTGAGGCCTGCCAGGAGAAAATCCTGAGATCTTAGACAGGAGTAAAACTTGAGTACACAGGGTGTGGTTCCCAAAAATGAGATGGGACTAGAATAGTAATATCGTTACAAAATTATCTCTGGAATGTATCTGCATCTCAGCATTTTGTAACAGATTGCAAAGATCCATAAAAACTATAAATGATAACCTTATACATCTTTATGTTTCTAACAGACTGAAAATATCTAATTAGAATTCGGTCATTTTTTTCTACCCATAACTTTTAGTATCAAGTTTCCATTTGAACAATCAAATGCATTTGCCTAAACCACAGGGTGCCTAACTCTAAGTGAAGGTAGAAACATGTACGTACTAACTTATGTCATCTTTTCATACTGTGCTATAACATGCAAAGATGCTTCAGAACAGCATTAAATTAAAAATAAGTAAATGGCAATGACAACAAACATCTCTTAAATTTATCAGACCTATAAGAATTATCAATAGACTCATAGCAGTTTCTTGAAATAGGTTTCTAGTAACTCAGAAGGAATTGCCAAGGAAGTCATATTTTAGTTTATGGGTTATCAGGTGACTTGATTTTCTTGGTTTTATCTTGAAAAAGTAGAATATAGAATTCCTGAACCCATTACTGTACTTTTTCACTGTGTTTTTTTTTTTCCTACTTCAAAATTTGCTTCTAGACCCACTTATCACCAGATCCAGGTCCCTGTTTGATTCCCTGTTAGTTTTAGGTTCCTGTTTAGATGCCATTTATAACAGGAGCCCAAAACTCCAAAGTGAAGATTTGGTGAGAAGTGGGTCTGAAAGCACATTGAAGAAGGAAATAATTCACACAGTGAAAATGTACAACGACAGGTTCAGGAAATCCAGTACTCAAGCCAAATATCCCCTGCCCCACTGTTCATAAGAAGGAACACAGTTTAGTGGGGGAAGAAT
The DNA here is from genome assembly GCF_024139225.1 of Suncus etruscus. Classification (NCBI taxonomy): domain Eukaryota; kingdom Metazoa; phylum Chordata; class Mammalia; order Eulipotyphla; family Soricidae; genus Suncus; species Suncus etruscus. The sequence continues at coordinate 76,761,138 of NC_064855.1, forward strand.
GAAGAATGAAGAATGAGTGCCTACCTTTCTAAGACCCCTGCTTTTATTCACAAGAACCAGGTCACACCCTAGGATGGGAGAGAAAGACCAAGTAGAAGAATGAGTGCCTACCTTTCTAAGACCCCTGCTTTTATTCACAAGAACCAGGTCACACCCTAGGATGGGAGAGAAAGACCAAGTAGGGAATAATCCAATAATCTTATCACAGATCACACCCTAAGGTATAGTTTGTATATTAATTAGGGTGGGACTTGTAATTCAACAGTACTCAATTTAACAAAACCAGTACTGTGCATGACCAACTAGTTTACTAATTAAAATTATTACAAATATTACTACTTAAAATTACTGGAATTATTAAATTTACTGGAAATTTTTTTCAGTAAAAATATGAAAACTACTTAAAATATGCTCTAAAAATTATAGTAATATATTCATGAAACCACCATCATGGAAAATATTTTACTATTAGTATAACTTTTTAAACTTTTACAGCTTCTAAGATGACTTCATTAGAAAGTGATATAAGTAATTTCTGACTCAAGCACTCCCTCATAAATGAACAAACTTACAAGCTTACATTAGACTGTGAAAAAGATAAAACAAAAAACCTAAAGTTGAAGTAAATCCTTGGACCACAGACACTGCATATGACCACACTAAAAATATTAGGTTATAACTCCAATCTTGTATCTACCCAAAGAGCTACAAATCTATATTATGAACTTATTTAGGGTGATACATCTTTCAGGGAGGAATGTTAAAAGAGGCTCAAAGAGAACATTTATTTCCACCAAAATAGTGTGCTTCTTCTCTAAAAAGACTATTCAAGTCTTATCTATAAGATGAGTACAAAATAAATCTAAAATTTCACAACTGAAATCAGACTGTAATGAGAAAGAGTCTGGTAGGTACAGAACCCAGCTCTTGCATCTTGGCAAATGAACTTTCTACTAAGCAATACCATCCAAATAGAAATGCCAACCAAAGACTTTTTTTTATGCAGAGGTCAAATGCTGATCCTCTTTAGAAAACCCAGGATGCAATTTTTTTTGGTTCAGCAGTAAAAATAAATAATGTCTTTAGCCAACCTACTAGCCTATTCTGTGTTAATAAAATAGAAACAATTGATAGTCCCATCTACTGTTTTTTTTATTATTTACAACAATTTATTTTGTACATAATTTAAGGTAATATTTGTAACAGTTTCCATGCTATTTTATATTTTCAGAGATATTTTTCTATTATTTGCATTATTCCATTGCTGCTTTATTTTCAACAAAGTATCCAGAGTGATTATTTTAAATTAAGATATATTGTTTATAATACTATTATATTGGTTTATCATGCTCATAATTCAAATACCAGACCTATCACTTCTATACCCACATCTCTTCCACACCAAAACTCCAACAATTTTCTCAATTTTTTTCCCTCAACTCAGTTGTATGGTTTTGTTCTCTTGTTGTACTGCTGTAGGACCTTTATTGTTACTTTGCTATTTATCTTTAAATATAATATAAGAGAGATCATTCTGCACCAAGACCTTTCCTTCTGATTATCAAAAATGATATTTTAGAACCATTAAATGAAGACTATTATTATTGTTAAATGAAAAGATGATGGTACCATCTACTTCTAAGTAATTTGCCAATCTTTCTCAAAGAGAATATCTGTACAGAGTACTAGGAATCAACATAACCCACCATCATCTGAGTATAGAACATAAAGAACAGTTATACTGGTTCACAAAACTAGCAGTGGAATTCAAGTAGTTAAGTAACTTAATATGTAGTTCTACCTGACTTGATCTAAAAATAATTTTGTAAATTTGAGATGAATCTCATTTTTTTTTTAGTTTTTGGTTTTTGGATGATGGACCTTATCAAATGCTTTATCTGTGTCTATTGATATGATCATGTGATTTCTATTTTTCTTGTTGTTGATATTGTGTATTATGTTAATAGATTTACGGATGTTAAACCAGCCTTGCATTCCTGGGATAAAACTACTTGATCGTAGTGGATGATCTTCTTAATGAGGCATTAAATCCTATTTGCCAGGATTTTCTTGAGGATCTTTGCATCTCTATTCATCAGCGATATTGGTCTGTAATTTTCTTTTTGGTAGCATCTTTGTCTGGTTTAGGTATCAAGATGATGTTGGCTTATAAAAGCTATTTGGAAGTGTTTCCGTTTGTTCAATTTCATGAAAGAGTCTTGCCAGGATTCATAGACGCTCCTCTTGAAAGGTTTGAAAGAATTCATTAGTAAATCCATCTGGGCCTGGGCTTTTCTTTTTGGGCAGACATTTGATTACTGTCTTACTTTCCTCAATAGTGATGGGTGTGTTTAGATATGCTACATCCTCTTCATTCAACTGTGGAGATTATAAGAGTCCAAAAATTTATCCATTTCTTCCAGGTTTTCATTTTTAGTGGCATAGAGTTTCTTAAAGTAGTTTCTGTTACCCTTTTGATCTCTACCATATCAGTAGTAATCTCTCCTTTTTCATTCCTAATATGAGTTATCAACTTTCTCTCTCTTTCTTTATTAGTTTTGCCAGTGGCCTATCAATCTTGTTTATTTTTTCAAAGAACCAACTTCTGCTTTCGTTGATCTTTTGGATTGTTTTTGGGTTTCCACTTCATTGATTTCTGCTCTCAGCTTTGCTATTTCCTTCTGTCTCCCTATTTTTGGGTCCTTTTATTGAGTACTTTCTAAATCTATAAGCTGCGTCATTAAGCTATTCAGGCATGCCCCTTCTTCTTTCCTGCTGTGTGCTTGCAAAGCTATAAATGTTCCTCTCAGTACTGCTTTTGCTGTGTCCCATAGGTTCTGATTCTTTGTGTCTCAATTGTCATTTGTTTCTACAAAGGTTTTGATTTCCTCTTTGATTTTATCTCAGACCCACTGGTTATTTAGTATTAGGCTGTTTAACTTCCAGGTATTAAAGTTTCTCTTTTGTGTCCCTTTGTAGTTCACATATAATTTCAGGTCCTTGTGGTCAACGAAGGTAGCCTGCAAAATTTCTATCCTCTTGATATTATGGAGGTATGTTTTATGTGCTAGCATGTAGTCTAACCTGGAGAATGTCCCATGTACATTAGAGAAGAATGTGTATCCAGGCTTCTGGAGTTGGAGTGTCCTGTATATATCTACTAGGCCTCTTTCTTCCATTTCTCTTTTCAGGTCTAGTATATTATTTTTGGGTTCAGTCTGGTTGTCCTATATATATCTACTAGGCTTTTTTCTTCCATTTCTCTTTTCAGGTCTAGTATATTCTTCTTGGGTTTCAGTCTGGTCAAGTGTTGACAATGCCATGTTGAGGTCTCTCACAATTATTGTGTTGCTATTAATATTATTTTTCAGATTTGTCAACAATTTTATTAAATATTTTGCTGGCCCCTTATTTGGTGAATATATGTTTAGGACAGTGATTTCTTCCTGCTGTATGTATTCCTTGATTAATACAAAATGTCCATCTTTGTCCCTTACAACTTTCCTAAGTATAAAGTTTGCATAATCTGACATTAGTATGGCCACTCCAGCATTTTATGGGTGTTGTTTGCTTGGATGATTTTCCTCCAGCCTTTTATTTTGAGTCTATGTTTGTTCTAAATATTCAGGTGCGTTTCTTGTAGGCAGCAGAAATTGGATTAAGTTTTTTGATCCATTTAGCCACTCTGTGTCTCTTAACGGCTGCATTTATTCCATTGACATTGAAAGAAAGAGCTGTCCTGGGAGTTAGTGACATCTTTATATCACAGCTTGGTGTGCCTCTTGGTCAGTCTTGTCTTAAAGTAGGGCATTCAGTTTTACTTTTAAGAATGGTTTTGAGTCTGTAAAGTTTCTGAGCTGTTGTTTGTCTGTGAAATCATGTATTATTTCTTTAAACCCGAAAGTGAGTTTTCCTGGGTGCAGTATTCTAGGTGAAACATTTATTTCATTGAGTTTTGTCATTATGTCCCACCATTGCCTTCTGGCCTTTAGTGTTTCCAGTGACAGTTCTGCTGTAAATCTCAGGATGTTCTCTTGAATGTAATTTCTCTTTTTGATCTTGCTGCTTTCAGAATTCTGTCTCTATCTGTGGGATTCATCATTGTGACTAGGATGTGTCTTGGGGTGTTTTTTCTGGGGTCTCTTTTAGTTGATACTCTTCGGGCATGAAGGATTTGATCACATGTATTCATTAGCTCTGGTAGTTTCTCTTTAATGATGTACTTGACCATTGATTCTTCCTGGAGATTTTCTTCCTGGGTCTTTGGGACTCCAATGATTCTTAAGTTGTTTCTGTTGAGCTTTTCATAGACTTCTATTTTCATCTGTTCCCATTCTTTGAGTAATTTTTCCATTGTTTGATCATTTGCTTTAAGGCTTTTTTCCAATTTCTTCTGCTGTATGGAATTGTTATTCATCTCATCTTCCAGTGTACTAATTCTATCCTCAGCTGCTGTTAACCCGTGGGAAAGCTCAACCATGTTTTTACTTCAATTCATCTACTGAGTTTTTCAGACCTGTTATTTGACCTGAAATTTCAGTTTGGTGTTTTCTGATTTCTATCTTCATATTCTCTTGATTCTTATTAGTGTTCTCTTCTTTACTTTCTTTGAGTTGTTTGAACATCTTCCATATTGCGACTCTAAACTCCTTATCCGAGAGACTGACTAGTTGGTTGGTCATGTTCAAGTCTTCAGAATTGCCATCGTCATTCTCTATATCTGGCACTGGCCTGCATTTTTTCCCGATTGTCACACTTGTATTGTGGGTTTTTCTACGTGTTGTGGTTGTATTCATTGGCTAAATGATGTGCACAGCCAGGAAGAGAAGCGAAGCAGCCATGCTTCTCTGGCTTCACCTTTTCTGAGCTTGTAAACTCACCTCCAGGGAAGGCTCCAGGGAAGGCAAGCCGTCTACAGATGAGCCACACACAGTATTAAATCAGACCAAAAATGGAGCACAGCACAGAAGACAGGCAGATAGGGGTGCTGGCATCTGAGTTCCAATAGAGTTCAGTGGCTTCCCCTTTCTGGGCTTGTAAACTCCCCTCCAGGGAAGGCTCCAGGGAAGGCGAGCCATCCACAGATGAGCCACACACAGGATAAAATCAGGCCATAAATGGAGTATAGCACAGAAGACAGGCAGATAGGGTTGCTGGCATCTGAGTTCCAGGAGAGTTCAGTGGCTTCCCATTTCTGGGCTTGTAAACTCCCCTCCAGGGAAGGCTCCAGGGAAGGTGAGCCGTCCACAGATGAGCCACACACAGGATGAAATCAGGCCGAAAATGGAGCACAGCACAGAAGACAGGCAGATAGGGGTGCTGGCATCTGAGTTCCAGAGAGTTCAGCGGCTTCCCCTTTCTGGGCTTGTAAGGTCAGCCATTTCTTACTCACTCACTGGCTCGCTGGGTAGCTTCAGAATGCAGTTTTTGGGGTTTGCTTCTCAGGGCTCTGAGGAGAGCTTCAAGGATTTAGGAAAGGCAGAGAAACACAGGACAGTGCTCCCTTCAGGTCCTCAGTTTCCTCAGAAGAAGCACAGTAGGACAGAGACTTCGCAGGTGAAGCAATCAACACTTCACCTGGCAGTTCCCACAGTCAGCCATTTCTTACTCACAAACTCTCTGGGTAGCTTCAGAATGCAGTTTTTGGGGGTTCACTTCCCAGGGCTCTGAGGAGAGCTTCAAGGATTCAGGAAAGACAGAGAAGCACAGGACAGGGTTCCCTTTAGGTCCTCAGTTTCCTCAGAAGAAGCACAGCAGGGCAGAGACTTCTCAGGTGAAGCAATCAGCACTTCACCTGGCAGTCCCCACAGTCAGCCATTTCTTACTCCCACAAGTTGCATTTTTGATAATTATTCTCTACTATTCTTTCTTTCACTGACACCTAATGCTTATTCAATTCTGAGATATTTGATAATGTTCCATTATTAATCAAGTAAATGAAACAGTAAAATGCTTTTTAGTCATTAAAATTTTTTCTGCTCTCATATATTCAGTATAATTGCTTAGTAAGCAACCATACATATTCAGGGAAATAACCAACTTTTAGCGTGAATACTTGGTTTCTTTATCTTTCTTATTGTTTTATGCATAGAAATCTTGCTTATTGGGGCTGGTGAGGTGGCGCTAGAGGTAAGATGTCTGCTTTGCAAGTGCTAGCCAAGGAAGGACTGTGGTTTGATGCCCCCACGTCCCATATGGTTCTCCCAAGTCAGGGGCAATTTCTGAGCGCTTAGCCAGGAGTAATCTCTGAGCGTCAAGCAAATGTGGCCCCAAAACCAAAAAAAAAAAAAATTTGCCTATCAAAACTATAAATTTACTTGTTTTCAGTGTTGCTTTCGATTTTTTTCCAGATCTACAACTCTCATTATAGAAATTTTGTTATGAAAATATTATTACATATAGGAGAGAGCAAGTTACTAGAAAATAATTGTGCATTTTAAGTACAGGAAACAGTTATTTCTATAGTCCTATGCACAAGCTATGTAATGTGTATAAAATTTGAGAAACCTACTTATCGTAGATAGTGTTATATTTTTAAAGTATCAAATAAAATGTAATAGCATTTTTATCAGTTTCTAAATGTCCCATTGTTTTTGTCTCAGGGCCAAACATGGTCTAAGGGCCAAACATGCACTAAGGAATTCTTTATTCCTAAAGGGCAGTGCTTGGGGAGCTGGTTATCAGGTCAACTTTGTGCAAGGCAAACACCCTACCCTCTGTACTATTGTACTGGCCCTTAAAAGTCCTATATTTAGTGTGGAATATATGCTGACTCTAAGTAACAAAATTTGAGTAGTGAGAAAAATTAAGAAACCAGGAAAGTAGGGTTGGGTAAACAAATAGGAACTAAAAATGGAAATAGATGACCAGAGGTGTTTCCCTTTTCATAACATCTCAACACTTTTTTAAAAAAAAATATGGAATATATTTAATCCGTTTTGCCAAAGCAACTTTATTTAGCTTGCTGTTTACCTTTTTGCAAAGCCTCATTACCCATAAAAACAAAGAATGAAGTTGATTAATGTGCTCTATGTGTGATGTTCAAATTGTAATTTTCATATATGTAAATGGATGCTTCTGCAGTATTTTGTTTGATAATTTACAGAGTTAGCACCATCCAAACCACTAATCAGTCTCTTTTTATGATGACAGCTGCAGAAGATTCTTTTGGAATGCTAATTTTCATTAGTGTGTTCCCTTCCTGTGGACTGCATGCTTAGCTCAGGAGTGATTTTATCATTGCAAACTTAAGTTTGAGGTATAAGGTTTTGGACTTACATTAGTTCTAAGAGTGGACATAGGTAGATATAATTATAAAGTGAACAAATAGATATAAAATATATTTGGTAAATATAAATAGTATATATCATTGAAGGTGCATGGCTTACAAAAATCTTTTTATTTAGTATTTGCTAAATTTGCTAGTGTTTGCATTTGCAAAATAATTGAGTATGAGTGAATTAAGCAATATTGTGCTATACTTTTGAGAGAAATCCAAATATCTATTCTGCTATTCACTAATTTAGATTATTTTAATTAATTCCTATATTTATACATTTAGGTTCATTTCATGCTTTTTAGCAAATGTAATCAATAATATTTAGGTTTTCAATAAATTATTTTTTAAATTATTGAATAAAAATCAGCCAAATACATTGAGTACTTTGTGTTCCAAATAGACTATCTCTATGAAAGCAATTTTATGTTAAGATGAGGAAACTTAAGGGCAAAATTGAGAGTAATCTGCTTTTCATTACTCTACAGAAACTAATTTGAATCCAGTCTGGTACCAGAGGCTGGAATTCACATAAAAAATTAATATTAATTTGTAGAAAGAGATAGTAGGTGGATTAATGCCTTGTTCTGTCATGTATGAAAAATAAAGCTTAAATCTAGATTCCTAATATCCTATTAACTCATGTTTTATAGAATTGCTTCAGTTTCCCAGAGTAATTCCCTTCTTGCCTGAATAGCAGTATTGCTTTCTGTTAATTTGGAATTTTCATGCTTGGATGATGGTATTAAGGGTTTATGCCAATGTAAGTGTTAAGTCTCCAATCAAAGGGTCTAAATTTATTAATGTGCATAGGTATGAGGAGATAGGATGAATTATGCTAATAAATGTTTTTGCAAAAACTATGTTATAATAATTTTATATTGACTTTTGATGTTTGTTTCAGACTATTGAATATTGGTTTTGCTTCTGACCTTTGCCTTTATTCAGTTAAATATTGTCATTTATATAATCTGAAATGATTTGGTAGAAAATTAAACATTTTTATCAGAAAATAAATTATGTAATTTAAAACTGTAACTTGGCAAGCTATTATATGTCTTCCAATCATTCTTTTATTTTAATCTTCTTATTTAATAATTAATAAGATTCAGTTTCAACTCCACTTCACCTTTTATTCTCTTAAATGTCAATTATGATTGCCCCTTATAATCTCCTTAAACAGCACTTAACTAACTGCACCCTACATTGCCATGTCTCTATGTTATTATGTTTTCATAAGTATCCATATATCTACAGTTGATTGAAATACAGATTCTTTGTAAAAGTCTCATCTTTGTAATATTAATAAAATATTTAAAAAGTAATAATTTGTTTTAGAGCAATTGTACAACAGTTAGGGTACTAGCTTTGCAAATTGCTTTCTCAAATTCAATTACCAGCACTACATATGGTATCTTGAGCATCACAAAGAGTGATCCCTGAGAGCCATGTTAGAAATATACCTTAAGCACCACAGTTTGCCTTCCTCCCTGCACAGGAGATCATAATTTGTTGTGCGGGATGATAAATAAACAAATACGTATCTTAACTTTCAATTGACTATACAATCCAAGATGGAATATATCATAAAGAATTTTATTTATAAAATTGACAAAGGGGATGGAGTGATAGTACAGATAGTACGATATTGACTTTGCATGTAGACAACCTGAATTTCAATTCCTGGCATCCCCTGTGCTCTTCTGAGTGCCACCTTGAGTGATTCTTGAATGCAGAGCCAGGATTAAATCTTTATTACTGTTATATGTGTACCAAAAAGAAAAAAATATGGAATTTATATAGAAAATTTGTTGGGGACTGACTTGTTTGAGGCCATTTTGCTATTCTTTCTGCCATAATCCAGCCTTTCACCTAAAGGCTACATGCAGTCTTGCTGTAAGTTCTTGGGCCAAAGAGAAAGGAAAATGCAGCTGCAAAGTATAATTAATCTTTTAGCCCGGAGGAGAGCAACACAGCCCAGTACCATTCCCAGAAAAGAGGCCTTACTCCCTTAACCATATCCCTGAGTTTACAAGACATTCATTATTGTGTATATGCTACATTGTCTGTTCAAGATCACTGAGGCAAGCACATCTTGCACCACCTCCTGATAGTCAAGCAATTAGGAATGCAGCTAGAAGGTCACAAGATGTTTCCATGGATACTGCAAGAAGTATTGCCCACTTGCCTTATTTGGAATAATGAAGTAATTTTCATGCCAAAAGTGTGATTGACATCACCCTTGTACTGCCCCCTTCTCCTTCTCTATATAAGAAGGAGCTGTAGCCAAATAAAGTTGCCCTTGAGCAGTGAGACATTGCCTTGGGTCTTTATTATTAACCTCTCTCAGATTTTTTACAGTGTGGTTGTGATTCTACCCAGCAAAATAGGAGTGCGGTTGTCTAAGAAGTCTTCCCAGCTAATTCCTGCTGGCCGGGCCCCCCTGGGGGGCTTCAGGACCCCGCATTTTGGCGCCCAACGCTGGGCTCGAAGACCACCGCCACACTCCGAACGACTACGGGTCGGCGAGTCCGGAGCTGTTTCGTAAATCGCAGGATATACCCCATCCGGGTAGGCGTTGAAACGAGTTAGCCTTAATCAAATATTTAAACTGCAGTTTTTTCAGTCGTTCTGATCACCGCCCCTGATTGGCTCTTGGGGCTTCGCCCGTTGGCTTCACTTCCATGGGTGTTTCGTTGAGTACTGAACTTAAATTCATTAAATATATACAGTCTGAGTTGAAAGCCAGACATATAGAGGTTACCAAAAAAGAATATTTGTAATTTTCTTATGTTTATTCATAATGTATGTCATTGGTTTATTATTACCTGTCCAGAAATTGTTGCGTCCACTTGGGACAAAGTAGGACATGAAATGAGTGATTATTTTGTAAATAATGATGATTCACAGAAGGAAAAAATTATGTTCCAATATTGGAGCCTGTTAAGAGATATCATTGTAACTAAAAATGCCGGAACCGCCAAAGACATCATCCATGCCGTTGAATCTCATGTACAACAAGTCTCCCATGAGTGTTCCAGGACTCCCTCTCGTTCTAATTCTGTCTCTCATCTCCCTTCTCCCTCTGAGAATACTTCCCCTTGTCCTCCCTCCACCACTGACCTTTGTCTCCAAAGTAACTAATGCTCTTAAAGATCTCTCTAATGCTTCTCATTTATATCCCTCCCTTACTTCTGTCCATGCTTCTGCTCTATGCACCCAGACCCCTACAGAAGAGGCCGCTGCACCCTCTGTGCAAAATCCTAAACAGCCCTTCAATTCCCTAGCTTCAGCTCCGTCCCTGTTCCACCACCCTCCCCTCCTTAGCCAGCAATTGCAACAATACAAAGCCTTTAATTGGAAAAGCCTCAAAGAGCCATTTCAAGCCGTAACCTCCTATGGCCCCCAAGCCCCTTACACGCTCTCCTGCTTAGAATCTAAAAGCTGAACTCTTTGTCTCTTGGGAAGTTAACTTTTTTTCCATTGCAAAGCCCCTGCAAATAGGCAGGAATCCTGATCTCTAAGCTCTTATAGCTGGCCTCGCCTCTTTTCATACCTTAAAGGTACAGCACACACTTTCCAGGTCCCAGCTTGCCAACATGGCTCTTGCTGCCCTCCGTGCCTGGAAGTCGCTCCCCAAAGCCAGCATTCCAGCAGCTCCCCCACACGCGGCAACAAACTGTTGCTGCTTTCTTCCCCCCCCCCCCCTTTTTTCTGACTTGAGTTCCCAACTCACCACAATTACATCCATGGTCTCTCACCTCTCTAACAAACTTGATAATGCTCTTAGCTCAAAAGCCAGTGCTACTACCTTTCCTGTCTTTCTCCCTAATGGAGAAAGTCTTCCCCCGCCTGCTCAGCAGCCTCCACCGCGGAGAACGCTCAGTCCCTAACCATGGCAGATTCCCTCCTCTCACCGCTCCCCCTCTTAAAGCTATAGAAATGAAACTACTTGGCCAAATTAAAAATCTTAAACAAATCTTAAGCCTTCAAAAACAGGCTGCTTCTCTTAATTCACAGGTTTCTGCCCTTCAGGCGTTTCCCCCCCCCCTCCTAAATCTATAGTTGTCTGTCCTCTGCCCACTGAATTCCACGGCCAGGCCCCCCCTCTTGAGAATTCAAAGGAACAAACTAATAAAAGTCAGGCTAAGTGCCATAAAACAGAAACTGCTGCAGTGCCTACAAAAAATTCTAAGGGCACAGTAAGCAGGATAATTACAAAGTATCATCTGCTAAGCCATAAAACCTTGCGATATCTACACTTTGCTGTTAAAACTTCTGAGCCTAATGTACCCTTTACTTTGCTCAAACCAATCCTCAGCCTCCTTCAGCCTCTTTCCTGCCAGCCTTGGAAAACAGCCAGCTCAAACCCTGCCACTCCCACTTTAAGCCTTCCAATTCACCTTGAAATACCCAATCTTTGTTATTCAAAAGAAATCTGAAAAGTGGCATCTCTTGCATATTCTCAAATCAATTAATAAAACCATGATCCCCATAGTGCTTTTGCAACCCAGACTCCCCTCTTCGGTTGCCATTCCCTCTAATTCCAATAAATTAGTAATTAATCTTAAAAGATTGCTTTTTTTTTTTATATATCATTACACCCTGCTAACTGTAAATAATTTGCCTCTAACCTTCCTGCTGTTAACTGTGCTAGCCCCTCCCCAAATTATCAGTGAAAAACTCTGCTTCACCTTGTCAGCCCTACACTTCGTCAAATATGTGTTATTAGGTTTAGTGCATTAAGTAGTGTAAAGTAATTATTAAAACATTAAAAAGCAACAAAAAGATAAAGGCAATAAATTTTTTTTTCATGCCTCTCAGAAAATTTTAAAGCAAGGTCATAATTCTGTCACTTTACAGATAACAAAATATTGGTAAAAGAAAAACTTCTTTGTGTTTTAAAATCCAAACGAACACAAAAGTGTTAAATTTAAGTCTTATATTTCTATTAAAAGTTTTATTTTAATTTTTAAAGTATTTACCAAATTATGTGAAAAATAATGTAGTTAGCCTTTTTAAACAATATAGTTAATTTAATGCACAGTAAACACCTAAGTGTGCTTTATAATACCCTTAGTTTTAACTTTGTGCTACAGCAATGGTTGTTCTTTATTTCTGCATTAAAAAAAAAAAAAAAAAAACTATTATTTTAAGTGCATTCAAAATATCAGCACATTATACAAATCTGTATATTTGTGTCGCAGTGAAAAAATAATATAAATGAAAAAATATATTATATATAATTTTATAAGAATATATAAAAGTAACTAAACTTTATAAGCAAATTAACTAGTATTAAATACAATTTTGGTCTTAAGTTCTAGGTGTGTAAATGCATCAGATGTCTTTAACTATATTTTATAATAATCTAAGCATTTAGTTAATTTAGTATATAATATTTTTTACAAATTATTCACTTAAAGTCTTCATAGTAAAAACAGTTGTTTGTATTTTTAAAATCAGTTTTTATACCTTTAATAATCATAGTTCATGCTATTGTGTTTAATCATAAAAATTTTAACACTTTATTGCAGCTGTCTTACTGTTCTACTGCAAAACCAATTTAAATAAAACCTATTCATTTACAGCAAATGATTTCATACTTCAGAGTGAAGACTCCTTCTACAGTGCTCATTAACCATTTTACTTAATGTTTTAAACTTCAAATTAAAATTGTTTTAAAAATGTTTTGTGTTAATTCTAAACCTTAAAATTTATTTTCAGCAAAGTTCCACTCCATCTACATTAAGTACTTCTCAAAACTAAATAAGTTTTTCTACAAAAAATTTTTTTTTCTTCTCACAAACATGCTAGCTAAATATTTAAAAGCGCTTGTCAATTTTTTATAATTAAGTCTTAAATCAATCCTTTTGTCTGTTTATGTGTCTGTTGTGATGAATGAAAGTGGCCACAAGTGTAAAATGTTGTGTTTAGTGTTGTTTTGTTTTGTCTGTTTATTTGTTATCTCTACATTTTATAATAATACAATTTTTAAAGCCTTATCCATTTTTCAAATTTCAATTAAATTTTTCAACCTGGTTCAGTCTGGTCAGTTCACAAACTGGCATCTTGCAACTAAAAATCATGTGTTAAAAATTATGTATTAAGCTAGCTTTGTCCTTCTAAAAACATGGCGGAAGGTGTGGGAGATGGCAAACCCCAGATTTCTCAATGGCCATCGGGGATAACTTTTCCCTGGAGAATTTCTGGACTTTGCAGTCACCTGGCTTTCCTGTTATGTGTAAGTTCAGGCCTATAGAATATGTATTTATGGCTAAAAAATAGCATCCAGCTTTAACATAATAACTAAAAGTTTAAGAAAAATCCTTTATATTCAGTTAAAAAAATTTTTTTTAATTAGCAATTGTTAATTATAAATTTTCTTTTATGCCAAAGTCTAACAGAGGTCAAATAACATTCCCGTGGTATTCAAAAATAACTAGTGTAATGTAAATTGCTAATGTTTTCTGCAAATTCTTAATTTTTATTTGAAGTAACCATTTTGCCTTCTGCCAAGCTGTTTTCTTATAAACCTCCTGCTAGCCGCCATTCCTGCAAACCTGTTTCTAACTGACTCCACCTTTGACAATGCTGAATTGAGCACTCTGCCTAGCTGCCTTGATGCCCACCATTGCCACCAACAACCTCCATTGCAAACAAGTCACGGTCGTGGAACTTTGCTTACTCGAACCATATATGTGCCCGCCTGTTCAACAATCACACATTTGCAATCAAACCATTATTGTTAACAACTCTTCCATCTTCATTGAAGCCCCCAACTCCACTTATTTTGTTTACTCCACTGCATTTTCTCCCCATATTGTTACTGAAATGTTTCTTGCTTATCATAATTATTATGTTTTAGCTTTGTTAAAGCCTACATTAACCATCAAACCTGTTGGTCCGGTTTCCACCTTGAACCTCATCCTGCAAATGGTCAATGCCTCTGCCCAAGCGCTCTCCAACACCAGCTATGAACACTGTTAAATCTGCAATTCACCGGTTTCGCCGTTTTATAAAAGCATCACAACGTTTAAATCTCCTATCTACACCAATAACTCTAAACTTCTTCTCTGGAAAGTTCAGCCTCAGCGTCATCAACTCACTATTAAGCAAGTTGTAAGCTACGAACTCTGCCTTCTGGCCCATCCTCCTTCTCTCAAGTTATTTTAAATATTATAAATGCCTCTGCTCTAGCCCTCACAGACCCATATTATGAACACTGTTAGCTTAGCTTCTCTCCTCAACCCCTACGATACTGTTAGTTCCCTTGCTGATGTAGTTCTTCAAAATCGTCGTACTTTATATTTTGCCCTTATAAAGGAAGGGGGAGTCTGTGTGGCCCTTAAAGAACTATGCTGTGTATTTAAAGACAAATCTGGATTAGTTAGGGATAGTGTTCTACGTATTGGTAACGGTATGAAGAAGTTCCAGAAACGTTTTGACCAAGAACAAGGTTGGTAACAGGGTTGGTTTTTCTCTTCTCCTTGGATACATACATTACTGTCCACTATTTTGGGCCCTCTTATTAGCCTCATGCTGCTCCTTTCCTTTGACCCATGGGCTTTCCGCAAACTTACTGCCCTTGTTAAAAACCAGGTAGATGAGACGGCAAAAACCTCTGTTCAAGTTCACTACCAACAGTTAACCCAACGTGACTCCTGTGAAAACTTGGCTTTTGTCACCAAGCCGCCCTTCCAGCCACTAAGTTTTCAGGAGATAGAGCGCATAGCTAACAAACGGAGCTCGCTCCGGTACTTGTGCTCTCGGCTGTGGAGATACCTACGACGGGATTAGCAAGGTCCCAGTTAGGACACGGCCCTAAAAGGCTACAACACATAATTCGGATCTCTGTGCACACCCACGGCGCTTGTAGCCACCTTTTAAATGCGGCTTTGGCCGTGTCCGACCTGGTCAAACCTTGTAGCCTAAGACACGGTTCTTCCACCCGCTCACGACTTTCCTTCTTTTATTAGAAGAGAAAGGGGGAGATGTTGGGGACTGACTTGTTTGAGGCCATTTTGCTATTCTTTCTGCCATAATCCAGCCTTTCACCTAAAGGCTACATGCAGTCTTGCTGTAAGTTCTTGGGCCAAAGAGAAAGGAAAATGCAGCTGCAAAGTATAATTAATCTTTTAGCCCGGAGGAGAGCAACACAGCCCAGTACCATTCCCAGAAAAGAGGCCTTACTCCCTTAACCATATCCCTGAGTTTACAAGACATTCATTATTGTGTATATGCTACATTGTCTGTTCAAGATCACTGAGGCAAGCACATCTTGCACCACCTCCTGATAGTCAAGCAATTAGGAATGCAGCTAGAAGGTCACAAGATGTTTCCATGGATACTGCAAGAAGTATTGCCCACTTGCCTTATTTGGAATAATGAAGTAATTTTCATGCCAAAAGTGTGATTGACATCACCCTTGTACTGCCCCCTTCTCCTTCTCTATATAAGAAGGAGCTGTAGCCAAATAAAGTTGCCCTTGAGCAGTGAGACATTGCCTTGGGTCTTTATTATTAACCTCTCTCAGATTTTTTACAGTGTGGTTGTGATTCTACCCAGCAAAATAGGAGTGCGGTTGTCTAAGAAGTCTTCCCAGCTAATTCCTGCTGGCCGGGCCCCCCTGGGGGGCTTCAGGACCCCGCAAAAATTAGTATTTTTAAGAGTGAAGAAGTTATATTAAAAATGTTGAAATTCCAACTTAGATTTTATAAAATAACCCTACACAAACATGTAAACCAAAATAATGCTTAACAATAAATATAATTTATAATGGACACTTGATAATATTAATAAGCCTTATTAATATTATGGGGTAATTATATGTTAAAAATGTTCCATTTGGATTTTCAGAAATAAAATCATTGATTTTAATGTTTAAGGATAAGATTAAATGATTAGAAAAAGGAGTATGGCAAATAACAAAGAGAAAATAATGTAATTCCCTCTTCCTAAAAATTCAGATTCTTATCAAGTACATTTCCATGTATGTCTAAAAATTTGAGTGTTTTTCATCACCATTTTCTATATATACTTATTGCCTTCTAGTTCTACATGAATCTACTTGTATAATTTTATATACTTCAATAGATTACCAAATTATTTTTCTTCTTAAAGTATGTTATTTTCTATATAGTATTTACATGGTTGACTTCATTTATCCTAAATTTACATTGTAATACTCATGAAAACACATATATTTAAAATAAGTGTCCTGAATTTAAGATATAAATTTAAACATTCATGTTCGCTTATGTTAGGCACTTATAGTCATTGAAATATAGATTGTAAAATGGTTGTAAAATCACTAGGATATTTTCTAAGCAAGTTGTTTAATATGGCACTTCCGTTAAAAGAAACACAGCTTTAATAGGGGAAGTTATAATGATATATGTTTTATAGATTATATTTTTATTCAATATAGTTTAACTGAGTAATTTATTAACACTATTAAAAATTAAGAAATTAAAAAATGAAATAATAATTTTCTCTTGGTTATTGTAAATGAGTGTATTAATTGGGGATTCAAAATTGTTATTAAAATCCTGTTCTTAAGGCAGGAGAGTTACTAGGGTTATTACTTGTACTTAGTTTACCCAGGTGGTTTTTTTTTTTGTTTGTTTGTTTTTGGTTTTTGGGTCACACCAGCAGTGCTCAGGGGTTACTCCTGGTTCTATGCTCAGAAATCGCTCCTGGCAGGCTCGGGGTGCCATATGGGATGCCGGGATTTGAACCACCATCCTTCTGCATGCAAGGCAAACACTATACCTCCATGCTATCTCTCTAGCCCCTGACCCAGGTTTTTTCCCTAATACCAGATGGTCCCCTAAATACTAACAAGAGTGATATCTGTGTACAGTCAGAAGTAGGCTATGTGCACAACTGGATGTGGTCCAAAATTAGAGAAAAATAGAAAAAGTAGATAAAGAAAAAGAATAAAACAAGTGTTAAGAAATTCTCATTTTTATTATTTATTCTATTAAAAGAACTTCAAAATATATTTTTTAAATAAATTTGGAGGTTCTTGAGTGGGTCATACATGGTGGTGTCCCAGACTTATTTGGAGCTCAGTGCTTAGGAGTTATTTAATCTGAAAATTCTATCTTCACTTTTTATTTTTTTGCTAAATAAAAGTACATAACTTAGTTTTCAATAGTCAAGACAAAAAGTCTCTGTATATCTTGTTTCTGGATAGCAAAAGAAATGTCTTTTTAAAATATTCACTAAGAATGGTACTATAGCTGCTTACAGAAATACTTAAATGATGGTTCTATTACCCCTTGCAACATTGATGTATTAAAGGAGGACTAGTAGTGTTCAGGACTAAAACATTTGGTCTTCCACAAACATTATACTGTCTCCTGGGACATTTTAACATAGCTATTTCTATAAATGGGAGCCTCTCTACTTAGACAAATGGAAACTATGAATCTTGGAAAAGGCTTTGGGGACATGGTGCTTGCTGATATATAAAATGGTATAAAACACAAAGCAAAAAGATATAAATTTAATTTGAAGAGGCCTCAAATGTAATTCTACACATGTATACACATAATTATAATGCATGTACAGTGATATCTATAAACCCATATATATACACACATATATAAACCCACATTTCTCCATTGAAAGTGAAATTTTGTAACAACTTCAAGCCTCATTTTTCTTGTAATGCAAATGGTCCTAATACAACTTATCATCAAACTCATAAGGAATATTATGAGAATTCATGATATCATTAACTGAAGTCTTCAAATACTCAATTTGCTCTCTGGCATGAACTCAGATGTCCATTCACCTTTGCATGACAAAAAAAAGACATCATTGATTCAAAAAAGAGTTAATGCACCTGCTTACTTTCCTTCTATCATTATAGAAAATTGTATAATTATATGGGGTATGTAAATAGAACTATTTATAATGCATTAAGAAACCCTTTGGGTAATAGGCAAAATTGCTTTTTAACTAAATTCAAATACAACAAATACGATCATTTTCCCTGAGAAATCTTTTAAAATAGCTATTGTAGAAATCATCGAAATAGCCCCTAGTTACTCTGCCTCATCCTTTGAATAGTAAAGTATATTCTTAAAGATTCACAAGTAGTTCATAAAATAGTAGGGAGGTTATCTTGGTGCAATTTAACTGATTTAATTCTCAGTACATCATATGTCCCCATAAAATATTACACCTCAGCACAATGTCCAGAATAATCACTAAAAAAATCTGGTTTTGTGGTTCATTTATAATCAATCAAACAGTCACAGATATAAATATTGATATATATAAATATATAGATCATTAATGTTAACATTAAAAGGGTCGAGATACATCTGAAAAGGCTTTGTATATTTTATTATTAAGATAAGTTTATTATTTTTTAAAAAACAAGCAAGATCTTTTGATAAATAGACATTATAAAGCTTTGCATGCAATGTATAATAATTGTTTTATATGTTGCAATGGTTTCCAAAGATGGATTTGAAGGCATCCTTTTCATGTTTTTTTGTAAAAATATCTTCATATGTATCAAACATCTCCCTGTATCCACCCATATTTCACACAGTGGTGTTGAGGGACTTCAATCATTTCACCACTGCCATTATTGGACTTACATACAGCAATTCTAGACAAGATGCATAGACTAAATGGTGCAGAAGATTGAAACTAGGGTTTCCACCTGCTTTACACGTGTTTCAGTCCTTTATAAAGAAAACCTCTTTTCTCAAAACATTAAATGTTGTGACAAATAGGAAACCTCATACAGATGATTTGAGATGTTTAAATATATCTATAAACATTTTATGTTTTTATTGATATGTGTCCAAATAGACGCATATCTTACAGTATGCTAGGTACTTTTACAGTGCTGTGGTATGCAGGGGTCTCAAACTCATGGCCCATAGGCCATTTGCAGCCCTCCGTACAACATTTTGTGGCCCGCAGCCAGCCTTCAAATATCGCAGTATTCGCGATTATTCGCTTACCGAATAATCGCAATAAAAATTAGTAAGAAAAAAATTGCATTAAACATTCACATACCCTGAGCAGTTCCATTCGGGGTATGCAAATGTTTAATGCAATTTTTGCAATTTTTTTCTTACTAATTCGATTTTTTATTGCGAATATTTGGTAAGCGGAATCCCTTATGTGGCCCTGCCTCACCCCGACTTTGCCTCCTGCGGCCCCAGTTAAATTGAGTTTGAGATCTCTGTATTAAGGTAAGTTGAGTATGGTTTCAAAAATATCCCATAACAGTGCAACAAATCAGAGATTCTCACATCCAATGAAAATACAGGCTTATACTTGTGTTTATGAACAACACTTATACTTATGTTTTTATTACAATGCCACACAGTTTTTGATTTAAAGGCATAAACAAATAAGTAAAATACTTAAATATGTTTTGAAAGCAAGAAATGCTATTTATAAAGCTGACATAGAATAGCAACTAATTTCTTCAGTAAAACAGAAAGTGTTTTATTTGGTTTGACAACAGAAGTCAAATTTAAAAAAATTAATTTCCTCACTTAAAGGCCATGTATTATATGGTTGGCATAATTTATTATAAAGCATTTGTTTTTAGGTAAGTGGGAATGACATTATTAAAAATAAAACAGAAAAGGTAGAAAAAATTCAACAAAAACAAATTTTTTGAAAGTTATTGTACCTTGGAATGAGGTCATTAAGTCTTTGTCAGAAATTTTATTGAACTATTGCTGCTAGTTGGTCATTCTATTACATCTTTTCATTCTTAACAGTAAGTGACTTCTGATGCATATTGATTGGCATCTATACTGATGTACTACTACTGGGATGACAGTATTCAAAAAATTTGAGTTGCTATGTATCTACAAAAGTAGCAGTACAGTTCAGGAATTATAATCACTATTATTAACACTGTGTCTTTTTTTGCTTGTTTTGTTTTGTTTTTAATTTGGTTTTATTTATTTTATCTTTGATAAAAATATATTTTTTCTTTATTTAAACATCTTGATTACACATATGACTGGGATTAGGTTTCAGTCATGTAAAGAACACACCCTTCACCAGTGCAACATTCCCACCACCAATGTCCCAAATCTCCCTCCATCCCACCCCACCCCCACCTGTACTCTATACAGGCTTTCCAGTTCCCTCATTCATTCACATGATAATGGTAGTTCTCTGTGTAGTTATTTATATAACTGCACTCACCACTCTTTGTGGTGAGCTATATGAAGCAACCTGGAAATTCCAGCCCTCCTCTCATTGTCTCTGAGGATTGTTGCAAAAATGACTTTTATTTTTCTTAAAACCCATAGATGAGTGAGACCATTCTGCATCTCCATCTCTCCCTCTGACTTATTTCACTCAGCATGATAAATTCCATGTACATCCATGTGTAGGAAAATTTCATGACTTCATCTCTCCTGACAGCTGCATAATATTCCATTGTGTATATGTACCAGTTTTCTTTAGCCATTCGTCTGTTGAAGGGCATCTTGGTTGTTTCCAGAGCCTGGCTATTGTGAATAGTGCTGCAATAAATATAGGTGTGAGAAAGGGGTTTTTGTATTGTGTTCTTCTATTCTTAGGGTATATCTGTAGAAGTGGAATAGCTGGGTGGAATGGGAGATCAATTTTCAGATTTGGAGGAATCTCCATATCGCTTTCCATCGAGGTTGGAGTAGACGGCATTCCCACCAGCAGTGGATAAGAGTTCCTTTCTCTCTACATCCTCGTCAGCACTGATTGTTCTCATTCTTTCTGATGTGCGCCAATCTCTGTGGTGTGAGGTGGTACCTCATAGTTCTTTTGATTTGCATCTCCCTGATGATTAGTGATGAGGAGAAAAAAGATAAACACAGAATGGTAGCACTATTCTGAAGCACCTAGAACATACATCTTATACACAACTAATACTCAACATTCAAATAACAGAGTTTAACAGGGTAGAAACTCCAAACACTGTAATAGTCAATATACTCGGGAGCAGTGACAAAAATACATGAAAAAGGAATAACACAAAATCTTGACTACACATTATACCACAAGAAAAACAGCAACATCAGAAACAGCAGCATAGAGAGAACATGTATGTAATCAGCCTTCTACAACAAAGGCCCACAATAATCCCTTAGAGATCGTATACAGGATCACAGGTAAAGAATACCACAGGAAATCACTGACTAATGGAAACATCCCATAACACTATGTTTTAATGCCTTTATCTTACTATATTTAAAATAACCTCTCACCTTTTCTGTCCCCAGGCGTTCTTAGATAAAAAGGGCAGACAAACTAAGATGGCAGCTCGGGATACCACACGAGATACCATACCTAGCTTACACTATGAGATAGTCCCGAGAAAACTCTTTAACATTACACTTTATCTCTAGGTTATACCTTCTTTTAGGATTGAAGCACGTGACCAGTCAGACCACCACCGAAGAAGTAACTGTGATGTACAGACTTAAACTACAGGCTCTACTCATCGAACATATCCAAGCAAACTAGCATTCCCTTGCTATTTTCTCCTCTCTTCTCACTACTTTCTTTTTTATTTTTTCTTTTCTATTCTTCTCTTTACTTTTTTTCTTTTCTCTTCTCCCTTTCTTTTTAATGTATTTTCTCTTTTTTTCCTTCCTACCCCTTCCATATACCTTCCCCTTTCCCCCGTTTGGAAATCCAACTATCCCTTCACCCCTCAATACCATCCAGACCTCCCACCATATTAAAACTCTTCACCCTCAGTGCTTAATCTATTAGGCATCAAGATTGACCTCCTACCCCAACGAACCAGTACCCAGCACCCAAGCGAAGGGACACACATTCAAATCCACACCTTATCTCCTGCAAGAAAAGGCAGCCAACTCCCCTGCGGACTCATGCTGCGCTGCCCTCCCTACCAACTCCCCCTAACGTGGACTGTTACTTGAAACCGGACTTAGTTCCAAAAGTATCCCCAATGCAAGAACTCTTTCAAGACTTTCCTGCCGCAAATCTTTTGCCAATCTGAAGAAGATCAGGGGGTGTGATGGAAAGGTGCCTGGGAACCCACACACCACAAGAAAAACCCAAAAGACAATGGGAAAACCTTTACTTCCAACATAAACATAAGACCTGTATTACACCACCTCTTTACCTGCTTTTCCCCAAATGTAAGGTAGTCTTTTGCATCACTTTGGTCCTTTAAATACTTCGTTAATTCATTTATTTTTAAAAAAAAGTCTGTTCTACATATACATATGTGAGCACATACATTTTTATTCCTATTTTTTATATTTTTTGGGTATGTGACCTGTTTCTGTTTTCCTCTCTGTCCACCACCAAATGCACCGACAATATAAAGTCGCACCATTTCTCCCTGCAAAGGCACACTAAAAAGAGAGAAATCTTACATATAAAAAAGAGCTGTTATCTACTAGAGATAGGAACTCATAGTTCTTTAAAATACAGGGATATCTCCTACCTTGAAAATATGTCATGTGGACTCAACTTAGACCTCAGGTGATTAGATATCATCCGTCCAGCCTTGAACCCTGGATCCCAGACATAGAAACGACACAGTTCTTCAAAACAGCTATGGGAAACAATTCCCAACTGGGATATCCTTAATACTGCTGGGTCACCAACACGTGCCAGCTCTAATATGATATCTTGACAACGAGGAAAATGGTAACAACTTGACCTAAGAGCGGGTTATCCTACCTTACCAGCTAACGATAAGACAAAATCAGAAGACTTGTCACCCTTTTGTAGGTCCAAAAGCCAAGATCACGATTTACAGATGACTGACTGATAGAACCATGACCAGACTGTATATATCTTGGGACCAATAAAAAAGCCCTAGTCTTGGGTTTGAACTACAACCTTCACAATAACCATGATCCCCAGTTCCAAAGGTCTGGCAGAGACAATTGTAATGGGATGGGGCTTCTGGAAACACAAAGAAAGACACTATCCTAGGTGCCATCCTAGGTTCAGTGCAAAGACCAAGACCACCAACCACAGAAGATGGATTAAAATGACACGGAGGGAACAGAACTTCTAGAACCACAAAGACTGACTTCATCATAAGTCCCACCCATGGACCTGTGCAGATACTGAAATATCTAGATACAGAGGTCTGATTGTATCACCCAGGATGGAGCAGAAGTCTTCCAAACACCACAAAAGCACCACCGGGAGAGTAAATGATCCTGAACAGAGTATATAGTTAATCCCATGACAATATACTCCAAGGGTGGAGTATATCTCTTAGGCCAAGAGAATTCCTTTTTGAATGACCCCAATATTTACTTAGCCAGAGCAGGAGGGGAAAAAAAGCAAAAAGCACAAAACATTGTTTATTTTTTATATATTATTTTTATATTCATTCATTTATTATTACTATTATTATTTTTATTTACCTATCTATTTTTGGCTGATTTCTTTGTTTTGGTGTGGTTATTGAATTTGTTGTCCCCATTTATACTTATTTTTTTTCTCTTCTTTTCTTTTTTTTCTTTATGTGCTCTGCCATGTTTCTTATCTCAAGACCATGGCGGGTTTTGTTGTTGTTGTTGTTGTTGTTGTTTTTGTTTTTGTTGTTGTTTTTTTGTGGTGCTTATCATTATTGTTGGAGTCCTCACTGGATATTTGACACTTCTTTTTGTACTGGTGGAGTGTTTTACCTTCTTTTTCTCCTTCGTCTCTCAAACCGATGATGAGAGCCTCTAGAAGATTCTGCCCATTTTCGGCGTATTAGACTTTTACCCCAGTTTATTACTTTTCTCTTCTTCAAACAAAACCATGTAACTTGAACTAGCTAGTCCTGCCTCCCAGTTAGAGGGGGAAATAAGGGAGGCACCAAGACCAAACAGGGGCAAGACTACTAAGTAGTAGTCTCGGTACAGAGGGGACCACATATTCTAGCAGTCCTGGGGGTGAGGGAAAAGGATATGGGAGGTAGGACAAAAATGGAGGTGTAGGGAGGACAAATTGATGATGGGAATCCCCCTGATTTTATGTAAATATGTACCTAAAATATTATTGTCAACAATATGTAAGCCACTATGATCAAAATAAAAATTACATTAAAAAAAAGAAAAGAAACAGGCAGACAGGGACAGGCAGGAGAAGTTTCCCTTGAAGTCCTCAGAGTGAACAAAGGCACAGCATGGTGGAGTCTTCGCAGGCCAGAGAGCTCAGCTTATTGGACAGCAACCTCCACAGCCAGAATTTACTCACCGGGCAGCTTCAAAATGTAGGTTTGGGTATGCTCCCTAGGCCTTTGAGGAGACCTTCAGGGATTCAGAAACACAGAGCACTGTGTCTTTTGTAAGGTGTGTTTCTGATGGTCAAAGTAGAGCACAAGGCTACTCAGAACTCTGTGCTCAGTCGTCACTTATGATTGTGCTCAGGGATCATTTTGTACTCAGGCATCACTATTAGTTATGCTAAAACTCAATATATGATATATGGTCTTGGTTATGTTGGTTAATTCCTCTACTATCTCTGTAATCTCCCTTAAAATTTTATTTTTTAAATTTTATTTAAAGAAAATGTATCACATAGTTGGCATAACTAATCATAATACATTTGTTTCAAGATAAGGGAAAACAAAGTTATTGAGAAAAGTAGAAAGAAAATGGAAAAAAACAAATAAAATGAAAGAGAAGAAAAGATATAAAACTCAATAGCAAGTATATTTGTGGAAATTATTATATTTTCAATAAAGTAATGAACAAAATAGCAGAATGTTTATTAAGCTCTCTTTTTTTAAAGAAAAGAGATAAAAATACAATACAAAGGAATGTATATGGCAGTTGTTTGCATAGGCACAGCAAAATTTGGGGAAAATAGAAAGGAAAAACCTTTGGTTTAGAAACAGGGATATCTTACCCATAAAATATCTTGGAATAAGGGGCCAGAGAAATAGCATGGAGGTAAGGCATTTGCCTTGCATGCAGAAGGACATTGGTTAGAATCCCAGAATCCCATATGATCCCCCAACCCTGCCAGGAACAATTTCTGAGTGCAGAGCCAGGAGTAACCCCTGAGTGCTTCCTGGTGTGACTAAAAACAAACAAAACAAAATATCCTGGAATAAAAACAACTAAAGGCTCTATGCATGCTAAGTTATCTAACCCCAACTCTTTCCCTATGGTCCCAGTAAAAGCTCTTCACAATCATGTTGTTGCTAGGTTTCTGTAATTAAAAATTCTGGTTTCTGTATAGATACTATGTCTAATCAGGGTGATAAATAACGTTTTCTGGTTTCATCTCACCATTATGTGGCAATGCAAAAAAAAACCTGCTCTGAAAGCAAGTTGTTGCTGTTCCCAAGTCGTCAGGGTGTCATATAAACTCACTCTGGATTAAGACAATGCCAGGCAGCAGTAAGGTCTTCCCTGGTAGAAGTCCAAATCCTGGTGCTTATGTAGAAAACCATGCTGTTTTCGTAAATGGGGTCCAAGGTTCATGGGTGAATGGTCAATGTCCAATTTTCAGACATCTAAGCCGTGTCACTATGACAAGTGTTCAGGGTTTAAAGCCCACTGCAATATATAATTTAGGTGATCCTATCTCTATTAGATAAGGATTTGTTTGCACACGTAAGATTTCTATATTAATGTGCCCATGCAAAATGGAATAATGCCACATGGTACTATGCATATGGGAGTAAAAATAACAAGCTAAACAGTCCCTGTAACTCGGTTATAACATGATTTCAGAACACTAGAGATACTTATCTACTATAATTCTATAGTATTCCCTAAATAGATAACCAAAAAATGGAGGAAATTGCCACTACATAAGAAAATAGACAGTCAGGGTTATACCTATTAAATAAACACATCTAAAGAAATATTAAAATTATATATATATATATATATATATATATATATATATATATATATATCTTTTGAAATAGTTTGGGAAGGGGGGTAAACAAAATCTGGAACACAGCTTCAGTCTGAATTTTGATCTTGTGAAGTCTAAAAAATGGCTCCCAGCAGTCACATATCAGAAAATGTCCTCGAGCTGGGGGCTTGTCAGAATTCAAATCTGGTAGCATTCTACAGTCCACTGCAAAGGGAGGTGGCAGAAAAAGGGCTGCAGAGATAAAATCAGCAGCAGCAGCAGTGGCAGATTCTTGGACTAAGAATCTACTTTTTCACTCTAGCCGTTGGTTGGCATCTATCTGGGGTGGAAGAATGTTCCACTTCCTGAGGAGTTAAGAATTGAAGATAAAAAGGGTTAGAATGGGGAAAAAACAGATAGAGGGTTGAGATAGTGAAGGGTTAGAGAAGAATTTGTAAGATGTTAAGTGAAGATACCTTATTAGAAGACTAACCCAGTAGAAAATAAATACTGTAGACATATTCTAGAATGCAATATATATGGCTAGGAATTCTATGGGGTTCATTACAATAGCTTTATGTCTTTTTCAGATATGGTTTCCTGACTCTGTAAACAGTTAAGGTGTTCTTACATAACAAATAAGTTATACCTGGATGCGAAAGAGTTAAACTTCTAGTATTATTTTCTTAACTTAGTCTTGGGAAAAATGGTGTTCTCCCAGCTTTTTGTGAAATATATTTTGCCTATTCATTATCTTCAGTGAAAATGATAAAAAATTAATTGAAAATTTATATCATAAAATATATATACTACTGTATTTCTTGCACAGTACATCATAAAAGATGTTAGTATTAAAAATGTTCCTAGTAAGTCAGAGAGTACTTATATGAAAATTTGTCACATACAATATTTAACAGATGTCTTATGTTAGCATTCTATTACTGTAGAGAGAAGACAATGCTCTATTGCATAGTACATCACAATGCAAGCCAGAGAAACTATATTTTTATCTTTAATGCTGTCACTGGCTATTACATAATGACAGATAATTCTTTGATATCCTTTTACTTTCATATCCTTTTACTCACCATAAAATGGAAAAAATTTCTCAAAAATATTATGGACTACTAAAAATTATCAAAATTTCAGGTTTAATATTATTCAATGTCTAAAATCAAGATAGTGATTAGAAATTTAAATTTTCATACATTAAATATTAGATATTAACGGACAAGATATTTCTGAGAGGCTGTTAAAGTTTACAGAAATTAATGAGTTGTCTCAAGAGCTGTAGCCTGCCTATTCACTCTGAGTAAGAAAATCTCCATTTATCTGCACAGCAGAGCTGTCAGGTATGCAAATAATCACACAAAATCTAACAATATACTTAGTTATCTGAATTTCTTGCATCGGACATGATTCCTGTAATATTCAGATCACTCTTTTAGGAATAATACCAGTTTTTTTTTAAATAGCAGCATTAAGCAGGCTTTTAACAAACTATGAAAACAAGTTACAACCCTAAGTGAGAATAGAAAGATGAAAAGGTAAACAATAATCAATAATTATCACAGGAAAAAGAATAATATAATAAACAGTTTAAGATAGCTAATCAAAGTAAATAAACTATGGTTGGTATTAAGACTTGATAGACTTTGAGATAATATACTCTGCATGCAACCCTTCAAAGAGAGCTGATTGTAAGTGATTTCTTAACACCTACCATATATAAGAACCAAGTGGGAAGCCTTAAAAATATGTATGACTAGTTTTAAAATTATATTCCAGTAAAACTAAGTAAGAATTACTGAGAAAGGGACTCTATTCTATTTTTGTTTGTTTAAGTTTTTGGCCACACCTCATGACGCTCAGGGGTTAATCCTGGCTATGTGCTCAGAAATCGCTCCTGGCTTGAGGATCCATATGGGATGCCTAGGGGATCAAACCATGGTCAGTCCTAGGCTAGAGCGGGCAAAGCAAACACCTTACGGCTTGCAAAACCGCTCTGGCCCCTCAAAGGTATTTTTAAGTTTGTATAAAGGAGTTTAAAGCACAACTGGTTTGAAAGTTGGGGATCTAGCAAAAGAATATCCTAGTAATAGCACAAATTTTCTCTTGGATCCTTTAATAGTATCCTCCTTTTCCTCCTCATCATCATTATTATCATCAATCAAAATATCACTTCTTTATAAAAGTATATTAAAAATAATACTATTAGCTACTCAAAACACCTAAACTTAAAGCCAGGTATATTGGCTTACTGTAGAATAGGACACAATCTTTGGCATTTTTGCCCTTGCATCTTTTATTCAGTTTAGTTGGTGAGGTGTCTCCAGATTAGTGTTCAGGAAACTCATGATCTCTACTGGTTATTCTTGTCAAGCCAACCTGTGTTTCAGTATGAAGGTCTGATATGAGGGTTTTGCTCATGCCTTGTAATGCTGTTAACCACAGAATTAGTACTAGGGGGATCTATATGGCACTACATATCAGTGTTCTAAATCTTAAGGGGCTGTAGAGGACTATAGAGGGACATATAGAGGGACTATATGGAGTCAGAGACTGGAGTTGCTTGGAAGGCAGGCATATTTCTTAACCTCTGTATTTTGTTAATATTTCTTATGATATCCTCTATTATTATATGTTATATATGTATAAATGTATTTGTTTACCTTCCTTTCCTTTTTTTGTAATTGTTGCAATAATTTTGAATAACTATTACTTAACACTCTAGCATTCCCCCACAACTCAAATATATTGTGCCAAGGTTCAGGTGGAGTCAGATGTATGCAGTTCTGTTTTTTCTGAGCTCTACCTTTTATACTAGATCTTCAGCCATCCTTTAAAGATTTATGTGTTTTAGGGAGAGAACATTCTCAGACCTTTTTTTGTTATCTGGCATGGATTTTTGTCTTTCTCAATAAAACATCTATGAAAACAGGAAGAATGAACCAGTCCTTAGCACTTTCTATTTACTAACTCTGCCCCTTTTTACTGGGGTTGGAAGTAGTGTAATGTTACCCTTCCAAAGTCTTCAAGACTGTTAAAGTTATTAGAATATCATCACTATAATTAAACATTTTAAGGAGCCCTGGACATAAAGCAAAATCACTTGAGATTAGTCCACAGCAGGTACTTGGTTGTTGAAGTATCCTTGGGAATAAAAGGTATACAGAGCCTTAAGAGATTCTTATTTATGCTTGCATATAAGATTAGATTATGCTTCAGTATTAAGATTTCAAACTTAATGTTTTTTAATTTTTTTATTTTTAATTATGTGAACAATGATGCAAAGAAAGGGGACAAGATAAAGTTACAGTGGAAGGACAGTCACACAAAAACAGAGTTATCAGAAGAAATCTCCTTGCTGACACCTTAATTTTGAACTTATAGTCAAAGAACATTAAGAAAAATAAAACAGAACTCATGTACTGTTACTTTGTCCCTCAGATTGTAGTTTCTTAGTGGTACACCAAGCAATCTAAAGCCATAAAATTTATGTAACTCCTTAAACTTGAAGGCATTGTAGTCTTTTACATTTCCATGCACATGCACATGCATATTAGTTTAAGTTAACCTCAAAAGTTTAAGTGGGCTTTTTTTAAGGTTTAGAGTCAAAGGAGCATAGTAAAATCAGAGTTAGAGTGGCAATTATTATTTGCATAGGCCCACCAAAATATGGAAAGAAAAAGCCTTGGCCTAAATACAAGGAGACCCTACCACTGAAATTTCCTGGCATAAGACCAACTCTAGGTTCCAGGTGGAGCTCCAGTGGCACAATTAGTTAGTGTGCTGTACTTATACGACCTAATGTTTCTTAATTTTATATTGAAGGACAGTGAGTCAAAAAGTTATTTAAATTTGA
Source organism: Suncus etruscus (assembly GCF_024139225.1). Taxonomy (NCBI): domain Eukaryota; kingdom Metazoa; phylum Chordata; class Mammalia; order Eulipotyphla; family Soricidae; genus Suncus; species Suncus etruscus. The sequence continues at coordinate 76,791,116 of NC_064855.1, forward strand.
GTTCAGACAAAATGTTCGAGCACTATCCCATTACCAATGTCAACTGTCTACCATTCTTATTACCATTCTTCAGCCTGTCATTTTGATAGGCACCTTTTTAAGTTCGGCTATAAATGGTTGGGTCTCATGATTTCAGTGTTGCTGACTCTAAGGCTTGTATATTTGTTTATTGTTCCTTAAAACCACCTATGTACTTGAACCCCTTAACCTTGACTCCTGTTACTTCTTATCTGGCTTTCTTCTATTTCCCACCAGTCTATTTTTTTCTTCTCCCTGTATCAAGGGACCAAGAATGCTCTAGGCATCTCCCTTTTAAAATCACTACATTTTCTTATCTTTTATTTTAAATACATGTAAGAGTAATATTATCCTGTATGTATTCTTCATATAGCTTATCTCATTTAATTTGATATCTTCCAGTTTCCTCTGGAAATCATGTATTTTCTTAAATAACTTGTATTTCTTTGAGAAAACAAACCAGAATATCCATATTTCAGATTAAATGACCTGGTATCTAGACTAGAATAACAATATTTTAACAGATGGGTGCCTGTACATCAACACTCTAACATTCCTCTACAAATCAATAATATAGAGATATTTTTATCTACATAAACTAAATAAATATCACATCCAATCTTTAAGTCCTGAAGCTTATTAACCAGCATTTGTAATGTGGACTATCTAAACAGATGCAGAACCACAAATGCAGTGGCTTCCTTTAGATGTTTAGACTTCCAAAATGTCCCTTTTTAGATTATCCACAACAAATCCTACAATAGAAACTGTATTTTCCAGGTGTTGTTTATGCATATGGCAGGTCCAATAGTTGAGGAGCTTTTATCCTCCAAATTACAAGGATACTAGGGCCAAACATGTGATTAACTCAACAGAGTTTTTCCCAACAAAACCATTTTTGGAAACCAGTTCACAGTATATATCAGTCTTAAAAACAGAAGACTGATTCATATGTAGTGATTATTGACCAAAAGATAGCATTTGGGAGTACTTGGGTTTACTGATTACTTATAGAATTTGACTAGTAGTATCAGCCATTTGTAGTACCTGGTTTACAGGATGTAGACCTGTAGAGACAAGGTTGAAGGAAATTATGTGTGACTTCTTAGTAAGGTTATAAATATTAGAGGGTTAAAGGTCACCAGCTGTGGACCAGAGAGATGACAGTGGTAGGGTATTGGATTTGCATATGGCCAAAGCGGTTCAATCTCTGACATCCCATATGGTTCTGAGCACTGCAAGAATGACACGTAAAGCCAAAGCCAAGAAAAATCCTAAGGACTGCCAGTCTGTCCCCAAAACAAAAAAAGTAAATAAAAAATGAAAAACAAATCAACAAAGATAACCTGCTATATACATTATAGCAATTATTCACCCAAAGTGTGAATGGGGAACTTAGTATCTTTTATTTTTGTTACTCAATAATGATTGTTTCCTTTGTAGTTTCTTTCAATCTCCTCTTTAGATTAGGTTTTTTTTTTGTATTTTAATATCTACAGACACTATTTGTTTCTTTTGTTTGTTTGTTTTGGTTTTGGTTTTTGGGCCACACTCAGAAGTGCTCAGTGGTTACTCCTGGCTCTATGCTCAAAAGTCACTCTTACCAGGCTCAGGGGACCATATGGGATGCCAAGATTTGAACCACCATTCTTCTGCATGCAAGGCAAACACCTTACCTCCATGTTATCTCTCAGGCCCACTTTTTTTTTTAGTAATTATAGGTAACTGATATTTCATTAAATTATTGCAATAAATGGCATTTTTATCATTCTTATAGCATTCTGGGTATTTTTGTAATGTTTCATTGGTCTCTGATTTTTACTTATACTTTGTATAGTAGTGAATATAATACTAAGTATAGTGGAGTTCTAAGCATAGTACTCAGATTTTTCCTTAAATTCACTATCTTGTTCTTAACTGACATTTTCCAATCCCCGGACTAGTATCATGGGCCAGACATAAAGACAAGTTGAACATTTTTAAATGTGTTTATCAAGAAATATGTGTTCTATTGTTTTTGTTAACAGATAACATTTGTTTTGTTTTGTTGTTGTTTTGGGTCACATGTTGAGATGTTCAAAGGTTATTCCTGTCTCTGCACTCCTAAATACATACTGGAAGTGCTTTGTGGACTACATGGGGTACCAAATATCAAATGTGGGTAGGCATGAAAGGAAATCATTCTAAAACCTTTACTATCTCTGCTCCCAAATAACAATTTTATATAAATATAAATAAATACATACTATCTCTGCCCCCAAATAACAATTTTATATAAATATAGACTTATTTATAACCCAATGAGACCACCAAATGTTAGAAGAGAAGCTATTACAACATGATGATTAAAGTTATAACAATGCAGTTCCTAATGAAATTCTCAGTTCTCAAAAGAAAAAAAAAGGAAAAAGGAGAAATGAAATGAAAATATAAAAGAGAAAGAAGAAGAATTATTGGTCAGATTCATATACTAGTTTCTGTAACATCATGCAACATTGAATGCTGAAAGCATTCAAAATTGTATGCCTTAAAGTGAGCATTTTAACTTGAATCAAATTTAACTGAGGCTATCTTCAATAGTTTGCAGCTTCTCTAACAGATTTGCAGATTAATATATGATACTTCTTTTATTTATTTATAGAATTTTAGATGCAATGCTGCATGTACGCTTTTCTACCTCTTCTGCAAATGTCCCATTAGCATTTAACTATCAAAGACCATTATTTATACTCAGATTTTTAAAAATTCATTTAAAATAACTGGGTAATTATATAAAAACTTTCCCATAAAATAAAGTAAATCTTATTACTAGCACCATGCTCAGAAATTACCAACTCTCATTTTAATGACATCCAGATGCATTACACAATAGCAGCCCCTCATTTTAGGAAAATAGAAGTAGGATAACTATGCACTGGGGACTTAGTTGGAAAAGTATTTGATTCTTAAAATATACAATTTCACTTCATGCATAAGCAGTCAGGGATGAGTTGTAAGCTAAGAGTAAAACACAAAAAGCTCACCTAATTAATGCTTTTCTATTTGAGTGGAAGGAAAATTGGAATTAAAGAAATTGGACTAATTCATTTCTTTGGGGACGGAATGGTGGCGCAAGCGGTCTTAGCCAAGAGTTAGGATTTTAACACATATTATATTTGTTGTTTAGGAAAAATATATACACTAACACTCAGCTTAGTTTTCAACCAGAATCAGAAAATAAAATGAATCAGAAATTAAAAATAGCAACAGATGGAGATAATAAAATTGAATTCCTAGTCTATTGCAAACAAGCTTAAACACTGTGTTCAGTTCCCATGTGGTGAGCTATTTAGTCTAAAGGACTGAATGTGACAAATATAACTGCAACTGAAATCCTATGCACCTACAAAATTCAAAGTACAATGCTTTTTAATTACTTCTATTACGTTTTTATTTTTGTTTTAATTTTTATATACAAAATTCTAACAGACATTGAGGTCATTCAAATCTTATAGCTATATGTGACTAATGTGCTTTCAGCATGTGGATTTTAGAGTCTACTGAATTAGTATCAAAATATTGCTAATGGATACATCTAAAACACCTAACATTCCTTAGTTTATGATGTTCCAAAGTGCTTTTTTAGAGTCCAGAGTGACAGCACAGTGGTAGGGCATTTGCCTTGCATGCAGCTGACCCAGGACATACCTGGGTTCGATCCCAAGTATCCCATATGGTCCCCCAACCCAGGAGCATTCCTGAGCGCAAAGCCAGAAGTAACCCTTGAAGTCACCAGGTGTGCCCCCCCAAACAAAACAAAACAAAACAAAACAAAAAAAGGAAATAAAAGATAAGGTAATTTCCCACTTTTACACCTTTCATCTTCTCTTTGACTGATACAATCCTCAGTGGTGATTTCATGTACATTTTTCTCAGGAAACAATGTCACAGTATTATCATGGCTGCAGTCATATGTTATTTTCTACACAAAACTTTGACTAACCAACAGTTTACCTCAAACTTTTTATTGAACTATCACATGCATAAAGAAAGACACTAAAGTGAAAATTTATAGTTGATAAATTTTAGAATTACAACATTTTTATTTTATTGATTAACATGATCTAAAACAGAATATGCAGGCATGCCAGAACTCTTTCACTACATCCCATTACCTTCTTTCGTGACAACTTCCTGAAAGAACTTAAAGTTTCAAATTCTCACTTTCAAAATTAGTTTTGTGGTATTTACTATAAATGTGATCCTTCCTGTGTTTTGCGTAGTTATTATGTGTCTGGATTCTTCTCTGAAAAGAATACATATGAAAATTATTCACATTTGGATATATATTTTTATTTTTACTTTTTAGAAAATTTGTATAAAGTTTTGAATTATTTTCTTCTTTATAAATCCCTTCACTATGCTGCATTATCTTGTAGTTAATGTCTTCTATTTAAACAAGACATCAATATGTACTTTGTGTGATTCACTTTTCTTTGAGTTAAGATGCAGAACTTTCTGTTAAAATATTTCTTGATTTAAGAATATTAATATTAATAGAAGTAAAACTATATCTATTTCAATGTATTGAATCACAGAGCTCTAAATCAAAGAACTAAAACCCACTGGACAATAAAAAATTGAAATCTATTTTTTTCCTGAAGTAACCAGAGAACATTTTATCTAAAAGTTGTGTTCACTATTGAGAATTAAATAACTAATGAAAAAAAGTCTAGACACTGCTGCCTGACTACCTGACATAACTAAGTCTTATAATGCAAAACAGAAAAGAATGTTAGAAATGGGGCCGGAGAGAGCATGGAGGTAAGGCTTTTGCCTTTCATGCAGAAGGTCGGTGGTTCGAACCCTGGCATCCCATATGGTCCCCTGTGCCTGCCAGGGGTGATTTCTGAGCATAGAGCCAGGAGTAACTCCTGAACGCTGCCGGGTGTGGACCCCTCCCCCCAAAAAAAGAATGTTAGAAATAATACTGTTGAATTATTCTAATTTTTCTGAATACTACCTTGAGAGATTAATCTCTGATCGTAGGATTTAATAAGATTCTTGTCCCATTTTCCTGACTCGTCTTTAAAATTTTTAATTTTTAAATTTTTTCATTGTCCTTTGTTAATTTATCTGTTTTAGGCTTTACCTGAACTTTCCGACTTGAACAGGAAACTAACCATTAATCCAGCAAAAACTAGTCACATAACAATACAATGAAACAATAGAAAATGAACTCTTCTCATTTTAAAACGATTCAATCATTTTCTGACCATTTGAACTCTCAATTCTGACATTTTCTTTACTCATTCTCAAGTATAGTCATATACACTAGAAATGTTATATTCAATTATTTATTCCATGCAATATAAATAGATCAATTTAAAGTTTATCTGTTGGGTTTGTAAACCAATAGCTCTACTACTTTATGTAATAATAATACGTAATAATTGTTCAATTGTAATAATTAATTGTAATGCAATTAATAATTGTAATGATAATAAATAATGTTATATAATTGTAATAATAAACAGTAATTGCTATATGAAATAATGAACAATGGAAACAGACTAGAACATTTGTTGAAATGAAAATAAGAATATTCATTTTATTTGGGTTTTTTTGGACATTTATTAGTTCAACATTATGTTTCTTTGTATCCCAGGTAGAGAAAGAAGATCACTTTGTGTTGTTTCTCCTCCATTGATGAACTTCAAGGGTGAATGGATCTCGAAGAGGAATTTAAAATTCAGGGAGCTTACACAGTCTAAAGGTTTTAGTTAAATTTTTAAGAAATACTGACGTTATACCCAAACATCACCTTTAGATATATAGAATATCTGACTTTTATTACATTGTGCAATGTATCAAAATTATATTTTTTAATACAATATGATTATATTCTCCAATGCAAGTTGGCAGGGAGGGAAAGGGTCTTGGGGGTAGTATGACAGATCATGTGAACACTGGTGATGAGAGTTGACACTTATTGTAGGATCTGTGTAAAACATTATATGCCTAAAATACAACTTTCATAACTTTGTCAAACATGGTCTTTAAAAGTTGAAGAAAAGTTTTCTGAAAAATTTGGTTTGTTAAATGTGAATATTTTAATATGCTTTATAAAATGCAAGGTCCTGATTATAAAAAAAATTGATATGAGGAGAGGCTAAGTATTATTGATCCAATTGCATATTGTCAGTAGAATTATTGTGATTAAATTACAAAAAAGACTATTTAATCATAAATTTAAAATTTAGAACCCTTGTTTCAAATAAATGTTGATAAATGCATCAATAAGAAGAAAATTGACTGGCAAATGTACCACTGATTTCAATCATGCACTAAAAAAATCTCTTAGCTTTATTACTCTTTCCTACTTCCTTTTTCATGCTCCATCTGCAAATTACTAATCCAGCACTAGTCTCCCTTGAGTGTATTTTTTCCCACAGAGATAGTTTCTTGAATTGAAAGGATGTTAAACGAAAGATTACTGCCCAGTGAGGAACTCCTCCTGAAACAAAAGTAGACCCAGTGGGACAATCAGATGAAAGAAAGAATAACTGTTGAGATATGAAGCAAGGCAGGTTCCAGAGAATAGAGTCAAGACTATAGAGTCTAGAAACAGAAGAAAATCTCATGTGAATTTTTATTAAGCCAGGACAATCTTATTTCTAAAAGCCTCTTTTACATGAGTTCCAAATTGGATTCTAATTGTATGAAATGTCCAAAACTGGCCATTACTGTTAGAAATAAATTCTAACCAATGTAACACTTGATTCATTAGTTAGATATTGTAGGAGATATTCCCCTTAACTAAAATTCAACCCCATGGTCAGGATAGTCCCTTGGGCAAAAGACTGTAGGTCTTAGAATGTAAACCAGTTGCAATAATGTAATAGATGTTCTACTAGATTCTAGATAGTAACTAGACAATAATGTTCTACTAGATTCATTATTATTATGTTATTAGAATAATTACAGGTAAAAGTATCATATAATACAAGACAATATAATAGATTACAGAGAAAGCAAAACTGCTAAGAAAAGAATAGAATAGAGTATTTTAGGGTCTTTTAGCTGCAGAGGGTAACATAGGAAAAACTTTGAATAGGTATCTGTCACGGCTTTTTACTTTAAGGGTGCCTGCTATTAGACTAAAGGAAACATGTCTCTACTCTTAATTTAAATATGCTTATTAAATACATTTAAATTAGATTACTAACTCTCCTTACTATCTCTGTCAATATACCAATAACTCACATGAAGGGACAAGAGTGAGGAAGAATTTGGGTCTTAAAAGATAGCATGAAGGCTTTTTTTGCCTTGCATGCAGAAGGACAGTGGTTCGAATCCCCGTCTCCCATATGGTCCCCCGAGCCTGCCAGGGGCGATTTCTGAGCCTGGAGCCTGAGTGCTGCCAGATGTGGCCCACCAAAAAGTGGGGAACAAACAAACAAAAAGTGGGGAAGCATATTGAGAGAATGGCCAGCCTGGGCATTCTCATAGAGTTGTCCAGGCAAACCTCAAGGATGTATAGTTAGTGTGTTTTTCTCCTTATATACTTGTCTGTCTTTTTCTGGGCAGAAAACTCCCTTAATGGAAGTTAAGGATATTCATGTGATAGAATTTAGCCAGGATGCATTTTGCATTATAATTTTTTTCACATTTTTCAAATAGTAAAATCTGATGAATTTAATTTTTAATGATTATGGATTTGATGCACAGACCAGTTTCTTTGAAAATTAGTAAATTTACAATATGCAATGCTAGCATCTCTGATTTTCTTTTTCGAAAAAATTAACTAAAAGCCATAATTTACAAAGCTATTGGTGGTTAATTCTTAAGCAAACCTATTTTCAAAAGCAATCCCATTACCAATGTCAACTACCCTTCACCATTTCCCTTTTCTAAACTTCCTCCTCCTCCACTTGTCAGCTTGATAGTCACATTTGTAATTTGCTTTTATTGGGGGGTTGGGGGTTCACACCCGGCTGCGCTCAAGGATTAATCCTGGCTCTAGGCTCAGAAAGTGTTCCTGGCAGACTCAGGAGACCATCTGGGATGCCGAGAATTGAACTGGGTCTGTCCTGTGTTGGCAGCATACAACGCCCCTTAAAATTTGTTGGTTGTGGTTTAGATCTCATGTTTTTAATGTTGCTGCAATCAGTGCTTTGTATATTTAAATGGATCACTCTCCCACATTACCAATATGACTGGGTTTCTTAACCCTTTTCCTCCATTACATCCTTTTGTCATCTCCTCTTCCCTTGATTTTTTTCTTTCTCTGTCATTCTTTTTCCTTTATTTTGGAGTCAAGTGTGTTTCTCTTTACTACATGAACACAGGAAAGTGTACACCACTGATTGTTCACAGGGTAGTGAACAATCAGTGTTCATTGTGCTTCATAAAATACTCACTGAAATTATGATCTTTTTGGGGGGGGGGGTTTGAGCCACACCCGGTGAAGCTCAGGGGTTACTCCTGGCTATGAAACAAAGTACATCCTGATTAACCAACATCATTGAGGTATAAATAGCCCAATATTTTCAGCAATAAATATTAGACATGCAATGAGTGTTTTCTGCAGAGTGGATCATGTCATCTATTTCTTTCACAAGTGATGCAAAGAAAGAAAAAAGACTGATGGTCTATGACTAATCTATAATTTCCAAATAATATTGTTGGAAATTATTTATGAAAATAAATAATTAAACCTGACTTGTGTTTTAATTATGGCCAATATGACAAATCTTAAGGAGAAATTCTTAACACAAACAATCTAATTTTAAGTTTTTGCTCCATTAATAAAGCTTACATACTAAAAGATTTATTTATCTTTTTAAAGCTCATGCAATATTATTATTTTATATCCTAATTAATGCAGTAGTATAATAAAAACCATTGAAGTGAGCAATTCTAGTAATTCATATTAAAACAGGTAACAGAGGTTTTATTGATCAGAGAGATAATTGTTAATTCTAATAGAACACACAAGCCCATGCAATAAAGACATTTGTTTTGACATGTATTTATTCTATAGGACATTATTAAAAGTAAAGATTTTCTGGTAAGCGTGAGACAAATTTTTGGTGCTTTGTATGTACTCATCAGCAATCTATAGAATTAAGGATAATAAGACTAGAAACATATTACATTTCTCAGCTAATTTATAGTTAAATCAATACCTGTCTTCTTGGAAGCACAGTTTTGTCAAACAAATTCCTTAATTGGCTTTACTGATATTCATCATTTTCTGGTTATAGGCATATGAAATAAATAAGAATCATGAACTCAAAACCTAGCAATTTTGAAAATGTTAGGTTTAGGGGGCGAAAAAAAAAGAAAATGTTAGGTTTAGGTTTATTGCCATTAAATCACACACACTGTATATAATTAAATTACAATTAATGTTATATATTTCTACTTCATATATCAACATTCAAATGTTCTGGTAATTATTAACTCAATTATATTTTACTTTATTTTAAAAGAAATAATCAATGTACTTGGAAATAATGAAAAAATGTGGCCAAAATCCTTTGACATAGTATTATTTCAATTTAAATAACAGATATGATGAAATTATATAGAAATTTTATCTAAAAAAGTGGCTCATATTTTCTCCTGAGTTCTGCATTGTTTTATTTTAGAATGTTCAGAGAATACTGTTCAGTATGAATATACTGAAAATTAGATCTACTCTGTCTCTCTGTCTCTCTGTCTCTGTCTCTCTGTCTCTGTCTCTCTGTCTCTCTGTCTCTCTCTCTTTCTCTCTCTCTCTCTCTCTCTCACACACACACACACACACACACACACACACACACACACACGAAGCACTCTTTGCACAAATAAATTTAGTGTATTTCACTGTTTCTCTTGTCCTGAAATTTTTCTTTTTGCGGTGGAAGGTGATGGACCTGAAATGCCCAGTAGAATTTAGAACTGACTTTTGTTTCTGTGAAGAGCATTCCTCACTTCTTTCTGAGCCACAAGGTTTCCTGAGACAAAGAGTAAGTTTCCACAATAGAGTATAAGTGTGCTTCAGATTCAGTTTGATAATTTTGTCGATTTGGTGATTTTTCCATACACTTTCCCTGGTGATTCAAGTTAGGGAGGCTGTAGACTCACTTCTGATAGCTTCCACCTCTATTTTCCTCTTTTACAAAAGTCACCCATAATAATTTCCAATACATAATCTTTGTGTTCACTGATTTAATTTTTGATATTTTTCATTCTCTTGTTGTGGCTCTAAATTTCATTTTTTATAGATATTACTCTGTTATATAGTTCTGTGATTATAAAGCTCTGTGGACTTTCTTATATTTTTCTTGTTATTGCTGTAGTTTTCTCAATTAATCTCTTTATTTTAATTATTATATTTAAATAGCTCAAAGAAGCTAAGTCTTTTTCAGATAGCTGATAAGGTCTGTGTTTTGTCTTGATGCATCAGTGTAAATGAAAAATCTCTATATTTTATCTATACCGAATGTTTCATGTGTCTGGGGACTAGATCTTGAACAAACAACTGGGGGTTCATGATCATGAACATGTGGCAATAGTTGTAATTCTGAGGTCAAACAGGAAAACATGGCAAGTGTTGAATTTGTGAGTGCTTAGCACTACCTGTTGCAACATGTTGAATGTGCTTGGGAACATTCAGTTGATTTACAATTGAGATGGCATGCCTGCTGTTTACATAGAAAACATTGCATAGTCACTGGGGCACCCAGGTTGTGGAATATCTGAAAGTATATTTTAATCCCAGATGATGGAGATCATGAAATTAGCCACTGGGCCTAGGCCAGCAAGAATCAAAGCAAGTGTTACCCCCTGCATTTTTGTACAATTGCTTTGCTTGGAGAGATGGTTTGATTGCTGTATATTGCTAACTTGCTGTATAGAGGTAGCTTGCTTGGGCATGAAATAGTATAAGGCCTATTTAGGGGATTCCACAAGCCTGTTTCAACCAAAATATACACTGCTGTTTTACTTGTGATTTCATAACAAAAAAATAAGATGTATATTCTTCACTTCATCTATTATAAATAAAAATAAATATTTAACTCTATAGAAGAAACTAGATCGAATCAGCTTCTAAAAAATATCCCAGTGCTGACCAATATTTATTTTTTCACTTTAATCTAACTTTCAAAGTCATATCCAGGGATGATTAAACATGTTAAAAAAAATTTCCCTTGGAAAGATGATGTTCTGTCTACTGTATCAGTACAACCAAATTTACATATTTCCCAACCCCTTCATTGTATATGTCATCTTTTTGAAGTAACCAAGACACCTTTTATTTGCTTCGTTTTTTCCTTGTGCTCAAGCTAAAAGAAGTAAAGTCAGTCTGAATCTCTTGTTTTTCCTTAAGTCTATGTCTATTACATTGAAGGTAAATGAATTTGGGGCCTACAACACTAAAAGTCAAATGGGGACTCAGGTCATATCTATTTGTCTACTAGTAGTAAGCACTGTTGTTAGTTTCTTCTCTGTTCTAGACTAGATCAAATCTTTGTTAGAAATGAGTGGTGTAGAATGGAAGCTCAATTTCTAATTTTTGGAGGAATCTCCTTATCGCTTTCCATCGAGATTGGACTAGATGGCATTCCCACCTGCAGTGGATAAAAGTTCCTTTCTCTCCACATTCCTGCCAACACTGATTGTTCTCATTCTTTGTGATATATGCCAATCTCTGTGGTGTGAGATGGTATCTGATCATTGTTTTGATTTGCATCTCTCTGATGATTAGTGATGAGCATTTTTTCATGTGCCTTTTGGCCATTTGTATTTCTTTTTTATCAAAGTGTCTGTTCATTTCTTCTCCCCATTTCTTTTATGGGATTAGATGTTTTTTTCTTGTAAAGTTCTGTCAGTGCCCTGTATATTTTGGAGATTAGCCCCTTATCTGATGGGTATTGGGTGAATAGTTTCTCCCACTCAGTGGGTGGCTCTTGTATCCTGGGCACTATTTCCTTTGAGGTGCAGAGCTTCTCAGCTTAATATATTCCCATTTGTTATTCTCTGATTTCACTTGTTTGAAAAGTGCAGTTTCCTCTCTGAAGATGCCTTTAGTCTCAATGTCATGGAGTGTTTTACCGACGTGTTGTTCTATATACCTTGGTATCAGATCTGATATCAAGGTTTTTAATCCATTTGGATTTTACCTTCATACATGATATTAACTGGGGGTCTATGTTCGCTTTTTTGCAAGTGGCTAACCAGTTCTGCCAACACCACTTGTTGAAGAGGTGTTCCCTGCTCCACTTAGGATTTCTTATTCCTTTGTCAAAAATTTAGGTGCTTGTATGTCTGGGGAACATTCTCTGAGAACTCAAGACTATTCCACTGATCTAAGGGTCTATCTTTATTCTAATACCATGCTGTTTTGATACCTAATAACAATTATATTTGTAATTAAGATGTTTAAATAAAGATATTAATAAATAAATAAATAAAAATAAAAAATAAAAATTAGAAATGAGTGGTGTAATTCTAAGACATTTCATATTTAGTAAATACAATGTATTTTAATATAAATACATAAATATACTATAACATATAACATGTTATATGTTATATATAACTTAATGTTAAGAAAGGAGATTGAGAGAAGAAATAGGGAAAAAACTAAAATTGATTAAAGTTTGTGTTTGTATTTATGAAACAGAAGACAAACATATCCCTCAGATAAAATAACACATTTTATGGTTCTAATAGGACTTTATAAAGTTAATAATTATCATTGTTATACTTTTTAAAATATAAATTATTATATGGTGGTAAACAAATATCATTAAGTTTGAATCATTTTTTTTATTTCTGTGAGACTTGAGAAATTAGGTGTCTGTTACTAAACTGCTGTCAACTTGTAAGCTAGTTAAATATTGTATGCTCTAAGATACTTGAATGAAAAGAATTATGAATCCGACACATTTTTTTATTGTAGAAATATTGATACCAATATATTTTATATTTGTATATAATATACAGATGCATATATAATACAATATATAGGCTATAATGTTATATACAGGAAATACACTTCTATCCTTATATAATTTGTGATTTTTTTCACAATAAAGTAATTATTTGGCATTATCTACATTGTAAAAATTAAGAAGGGAGGGTCTTAATGAAGTTACATTAATTGTTGTATTTAATAGTTTTAGGTGGCTAGATTAAAAAAAAAAAAGTAAAAAAAGAAAATCTGGTTTCCAAACACCACATTTGACTGATTGAGGTTTAATTCTGAGTTCTTATTTATTTTCTTACTCTTATGAGAATGAAAACAAAATAACTTTCTCTAAGCCAGCTAAACAAATAATAATAGATTTCTTTTATTTTACACCTAGTTTTATCATTATTAATTTTCCACATAGGACATCTTTGCAGAAAAAGAAGTGAAAACTATTTTGTAAATGAAGTAAGGGGATAAAAAAAGAATAAACAAATAAATTCAAACATTTTACTCATCAAGTAACATAAAATACTGCTTTCAATTGTTAACTTTTGTAATTCTTGTGATCTCAATTAAAATTTGAGGTTCTTCAATATGCTTTGTTATAGAAAAGTGAGGGAAGTTCTTCTTCTGCTATATTCAATAAATAAGGTTAAGAGTGAAATTTCTCAAAAAGAGTCCAAGTCTCCTGTGGTTATTATTAACTCTGTGCTTATTCTTGAAATTACCTACTTTGTGAGTTTATGCCAACTTGTCCTACTCACTTTAAAGCTCATGTTTAGAAAAACAAAGATCAAGCTGTTATTATATTTTGAGAAAACTAATTACTATGATATTTAATTGTTTGCCAGAAAAGATCTCCAGTGTCATATAACATTTATGATAATGATAAAATTATGGGCTAGTAATATTGCACAGGGAATAAAGTACAAGTTTTGCATGTGGCCACCTCTGCTTATTCCCCAGCACTACGTTTGTTGCCACCTATGTTCACCACTAAGAGTTATCCCTGAGCATAAAACCAGGAATAATCCTTGAGCTGAGCTAAGACTGACTTCCCAACCTAATTAAAATAACAATAATAAAAATGAGTTTATAAAATTTTCTCTTTTGCCCCTCATTTTCTGTGAAGAAAGATAGTTTCTTATGGGAGGGTGTGAGGGAAGAGAAAGAGAGGAATATGGACTTCTTCAAAGTGGAAAAAAGCAAAAGGCAGAAAAAAGCATGCGAATTACGTATTTGAGGAAGAAGACAGGTCTGAATTCAGAACAAGACAAAAGCTGTGTTTATAGTTCCATAAAGAAAGAATGCACAGGTGTACTTATATGTAATTATAAAAATTTATAAATAGATAGTCTATAAACTCTTGATTCTCTCTTCTGGTTAGGTTATGAAACAAACACAATGACTCCATGGATTACTGAGTCAATGAACTTTAAGCCTCACCTGCACATGATGTTTGTTCAGCTTCTGTGTCCATTGGTCATTTGTCTCCTTATTGTAAGTGTCAAAATCTTTACCAATTAGTGTCAATCATAAATGTAGTTTGGGAATGTGGGCACCTAAGCATAAAGTACTTACCAGCATCACCATACATTTTTATGAAAATAAAAGAATACAAATATCATCAGAGACTTTATTTTCCTGGGAGGAGCAGTGCTCAGGATGTACTCCTGGATCTATACAAAGGAACTACACGCGGCGGGACCCAGGAGACCATATGGTATGCCAGGGATATAACTGGGTTTGATGCTTGCATTGCTGGCCCCACATAATATGCACATTTATCCTAAAGCACATGTTTCTTTTTTTCTCAAAATTTTCAGAACCAAATTAAGATTAAATAATATATTATGCTACGAAAAGGTTAATTTTTGTCATTATCCAAATTATTTCATAATCTTCATGATTTGTACTGCTTACATGGCTTATAGAAATTCAGAAAAAATGTGTTATAGCTTTATTTTTCCACAGAATTGTGTTGTTTGCTATGAAAATTTGAGTAGAAAAATTTGAAATAATGTATAGGAATAAAGCACTTTAATATCTATTCTAAAGGGATATAATTATTTCCAGAACAATTTGTAGGTAATCTATAATTAAGTACTTTCCTTTGATCAATATATCACTTTTACTATTTAATTTTTTTTGATTAAGTGAACAAGAGGAAATTAAAAAAGAAAAGTTTTCTTTATTTTAAAAGTCAGGCACATAGTAGCAAATACTCTTTTTTAATTGACCAAATCACTAGGGAAATGAATAATTGAATTAGAGTTAGAGACAGACTATAATGCTACTTACATACTCATAGAATATGGACTATGAGCAGACTGTATTTTTAGTATTTATATCGCAAAAAAATCTTTTGTAAGAAGAATACATAAAATAGTAAAACAGGAAATTTTGTCAATATACAATTTTAATATGTGATATTTCAATCTTAGTGTAGATATTTCATTTTGCGATTCAAATGAATCTTAAAACAGTCTATAATAAAGACAAATTTAATTATAATATGCTTTGTCTTGCTGTTCTAGTTTCTTAGGTAAGTATATATACATATATACATATGCATTTCTATTTCTTCAGATATATTTCGTTTATAATCCCATTTTTAATTGTATTTTATGTGTCTTCTTACAAATTTTATACTAACTCATTGAGCATATTATAAACAATTATATAGGAAAAAGGCTACAAATAGGAAGCTCTAAATATTGTCACTTAAATAAAATTTGAGAAATATTTAAAACTAAAGTGTAGGCAATATTTAACAAAACTGAAGCCATGATTTTGGTTCATATTCTTAAACTTGATTTTAAAATATGCAAGCTGAGTCAGTTAAACAAATGTAATACCATGTGTTGATATGTATTGAAGACTTAATGTCAGTTAAATATAATTTTGATATTTAATTTCTTAGTCTTGGAAGATTGGGAATAAGTCTAAAAATAAGTGCTATTTACTTAAAAGATAAGATAAAGTTTTGCAATGCTCTCTTAGTACTTAAAGGAAAATCAGGCTTCTTTTTCAAAATAAATTTCAGTAAGTATTCTCCCAGGTATGAACTTGAAGAAAACTTATTTACAATGTGTGAAACAGTCTCCTTAGACCTTAGAAAGTTAAACATTGAAGAAGTCTTTGGGAAATTTGGACTGGGCTAGTCCTATGGCATAAAGCTTTTTAAAGATAAAAATATTCATTCGTATTTTACAAATAATTGAGATATATTGATTAATTTTATACTGACATATAACATAATTTTAAATCAAGCTGCATAGGCACTCAATAATCTATTTTTGAATAGATCTGCTAAAATAATTTTATTTGAAATTTTTTCTGCCATAACCTTCAATTTTAAGATTTAGAAAACAATAGGATAAAATTCTATTCCAGGCATAAGTATAAATATTTTTGTTTGTTTGTTTGTTTTTGGCCCACACCCTTTGACGCTCAGGCATTACTCCTGGCTATGCGCTCAGAAATCGCTCTTGGCTTGGGGGACCACATGGGACTCTTGGGATAGAACCGCAGTCCATTTTAGACAAGGCAGACACCTTACCTCTAGTGCCACCCTTCTGGCACCTACTGAATATTATTTAAGTTACTATCAAGGCCTTAACTTTTGAGAAAGCAATGAGGATATAGAAGTCTTACTAAACTCTGTTAGAGACCCTAAAAAACTGTATACCCAAAATTATTCTCATAAGAGTATCATTTCAAAATTTATTAAATTTTTCTTCTATAATATAAAATTGCTAATAATCAACTCATTAAAATGCTAATTGCATTAACTTTCTATAACAAGAATATTTCTAATAAAAAAGAGAACCCCTGAACCAGGGAAGCCATCCATGAAACATCCAGGTTTGTCTATAACATCACCTGGAAGCAATCCTCTACCACGGAAGACCCTACCACTGCTCAGACATGGACTTTCCTTAACAGACACTGCTCAGACATCGACTTTCCTTAACACTGAGAAGACTTAACAACAACGACCTGCATACAGGACAGGGCTTCCTGCATTGCCCTTTAATGGTGAGGTGAAACGAGAGGATGCTTCATATCCTGACTTCTATATAGGATATGCCGATTCCAGGATATTTAATACAGAAACATGATACCAACAACAGAGACTGTATGAAAAGTGTGTTGGCACTATGGACAATGTCTTGGATTGGACGAAATAACTTGCCTGGAGCCTAGAGTTGGTCTTATGCCAGGAAACTTCAGGGGTAGGGTCTCTTTGTATTTAGGCCAAGGTTATTTCTTTCCATGCCTTTCATATTTTGGTGGGCCTATACAAACAACAATTGCCACTCTAACACTGTTTTTACTGTGCTCCTTTGACTCTAATTCTTAAAAAAAAAACCACTTAAAATTTGAGGTTAACTTAAGCTAATATGCATGTACAGGGAAATGTAAAAAATACTATGCCTGTAATGTTCAAGGAGTTATGTAAGTTTTATGGCTTTAGATTGCCTTGTGTGCTGTTAAGAAATATTATAATGTGTTACAATATGGGAACTTGAGGGACAAAGTAATTATACATGAATTCTGTTTTATTTATCTTAATATTTTTTGGCTGAAAGTTCAAAGTTAAGTTATCAGCAAGGGGACTTCTTCTGAGAATTATGTTATAGGTGATTGTCCTTCCACTGTAACTGTACCTTGTCCTCTTTCTTTGCATCTTTGTTCTTATAATTAAAAATAAAAAATAAAAAAAATAAAAAAGAGAACGAAACAAAAAAGTTACATTTTGATGAAATATTTATTTTTATCTTACATTTAGGAGCAGTGTTAGTAATGTCATTGACAGATCATTAGCAAGATATCTGATATTTTATTTCTTATACTTATAAAGATATTTAATTTTTTTATTGGTTTTTGGTTTTTGGACCATACCTGATGACACTCAGGGGTTACTCCTGGCTATGAGCTGAGAAATTGCTCCTGGTTTGAGGGACCATAAGGGGTGCTGGAAAAGCAAACCCAGTGTGGTCTGTCCTAGACTAACACGGGCAAGGCAGACACCTTACAGCTTGCACCACTGCTCTGGCTCTAGTTATTTGGCTACTTTATAAACTACATAAATTACAATATTCATGGCCATCCATACCCAGATAAGAAACTAATCACGTTTTTGAATGAAATAAGAAAGGGTGTTCAAATTCTTAGTAGAGATGATTCTAATTGCATCTTTGTAGCCATCTTCCATCAAGATTATGATACACCTCTGGAGAAAATATGTTTTGACCTCTTATACTTAATATAATTGTTGTAGTAGGCCACAGAAACTAATGGGAGAGTGTCATATCTTGAATACATTAAGAAGCAAAAAAATAAGATCATTGCCATATGAAAGAGATTACTCTGAGTATTCAGTCCTAACACTTTACAAATTACTTTTATTCGCTTCCTATGTTTGTTTTAATGCATAATTCTTGAATGTAAAATATTTGGATGATTTTGAACCCAAAATATAATATTTCTATTCCAGATACATATGATTTGATTTAATTTTTCAATCAAAATTTCTCTATAATAATAAAAATAAAATGTACGTATTTTTATAAACACTATGCACTATGTTTTAAAATTATGTTAATAATAATAGGGTTTTACACATAAAGTTTTCCAATATCACATTCATTTTCAGAGTGTTAAGTATTTTCCTTTATCATTCTCAAGGTCTTTCTTTCAAATCACTGCCTATTATCCCCATCAGGGTCAGCACAACTTCATAAATTGATTCAAGTTTCTGTTATTTTGGACTATTTGTTATTCCTTTTTATTATACTTCTTTATATCCCACATTTTGGAGAGGTCATTTTATGATTGTTCTTTCTAATCTGGCTGACTTCTTTCACCATAATCATTTCCATCCAAATGATGCAAATGAGCATTTTCTTTTATAGCTTAGTACCCATCCATTGTGTGTAAACACCATAGTTTCTTTATCAAGCCATCTATTCTTGAACACTTAGGATATGGATACTGTGCTGCAGTGAACAAATGTCCTTTTTGAACAAAGTTGTAAGGCCCTTGGAATAGATACCTTGAAGTAAAATTTCTAGGTCATAGGGAAGTTGAATTAGTGTTTTCAGAAATGCCCATATTCTTTTTCAAAGTGATTTAAGCAATTAATAATTCTATAGGAAAATAAGAACTAATTTTATGTGCTATTATTATTCTTTTATTTTTATTTTAGGGACATATCTTGTAGTGCTCAGAGCTTCCTTCTAGGTCTGTGCTTTTTAAGGGTCATTTCTGACAATGTCAGAAGATCAGAGGTGATGTCAAGAATCGAACCTGGGTAGAACACCTGCAGAGCAAACACTCTACTTGCTGTAATATTTCTCTGGCCTACTCTAAATGGTTTACATATCAAAAATAACTCTACTGTATGCTGATGATATCTACACAAATTGCAAATATGTATATTTTTGAAACATCAATTTTATTTATAAGGTTTTTTAATGCAAGCTGAACACATATATATGCACAACATTTTGTTAAATATAGTGGCAAGTGTAAAATCAAAGTATTGGAAGTATCTCAAAATATAATTACATATATTATAAATTATATATTTTAAATATATGTTTAAATTTTATCATAAAAGATTGCCATTCTGTCTTAAAATTGGTAAAACTTAACCAGTGTTCACTATTTAAAGAACAAAGATGCAGAGATATAAAGATGTTTGAAAAACTAGTGTCTTGCATTGAAAGGTGAAAAGCATTAGCTAACAATGGTTAAATATGAAAATGGCAGATGATACTTTTATATAAAAAGACTAAAATAAACAAGTTCCAATTACATGATTACTTGTAAGTTTAGATATTTGAACTACGTATTTGTACAATCTATTGTACAATACATTAACAGAAAGAAATAGTTCTTTATTTTTGCAGTGCCCCCCATTTTATTTTTGTTTTGTTTATTACATTGACACATGTTCATGAAAAGATGATTTAAAATAATACTGATTGTTGTACAAAAAGGAAATTAAAAATACATTTTTTGAGGGGCCGGCGAGGTGGCGCTAGAGGTAAGGGGTCTGCCTTGCAAGCGCTAGCCAAGGATCAGGACCGTGGTTCGATCCCCCGGCGTCCCATATGGTCCCCCCAAGCCAGGGGCAATTTCTGAGCCTTAGCCAGGAGTAACCCCTGAGCATTAAATGTGTGTGGCCCAAAAAACCAAAAAAAAATACATTTTTCCCCAACAGCTTTTTTTTTAATTATCTTTATTTAAACACCGTGATTACAAATATAATTGTACTTGTATGATTACAGTCATATAAAGAACACCCCCTTGACTAGTGCAGGATTCACACCACCAATTTCCCAGATCTACCCATTCCCCACCCCACCCACACCTGTACTCGGGACAGGCTTTCTTTTTTCCTCATTCATTCACATTGTTATGATAGTTTTCAGTGTAGTTGTTTCTCTAACTGCACTTATCATTCTATGTGGTGAGCTTCATGTCATTAGCTGCACCTACATGGGAGCATGGGGAGAAGTAAGGGTTGGGACTGAGGCAGTAAAATATTAGAAATGAGCTTTGTAGGGCAGTATCAAGGCCCCAATACAAGATGAATATTATGGATATATAGAATATATGCACACAATAATATCAATATGAAAAAAAAGAGAAAAAAATTTCCACTGACTGTCCCAATATAAACCGTGCTAGAACAGCCTGCCCTCCTCCCAGAGTGCATTCCCATTAGTGTAGGGAGAGATAGTGGAAAGCCTGTTGACCCCTAGAGAGTCCACCTAGACCAGTGTCCAGGGAAAGACTGAAGTCCAGAGGAGAAAAACCCTATACCTGACAAGGGTTGGTCTCTAATAATCAAGGACAAAATCAGAAGCCAGATGTCTGCCCGCCCTCCTCCCCATGCACCTCCCCCGCTGGAGTACAGAGGGAGGGGGGAACCTGAGGACCACTAAGAGTCCAACTGAACCCACTTCTGGCCATCTGAGCTGGCACCCAGGGAAGGCCTGGAGTCAGGGGGAAAAGACAAGGACGGCTGGGGGCCTGCCAAGCCTCCCAGCACTCCCCAGGCTAGGGAGAAAGGTTCTGGTATGGGGCCTCCCCAAACTCCATACCTGGCAAGAGCTGGTCTCCAGAATCAAAGAGGAAACCGGAAGGCAGATGTCTGCCTGCCCTCCTCCCCTTGCACCTCCCCCTTGGAGTATGGAGGGAAGGGGGAACCTGAGGACCGCTAAGAGTCCACCTGAACCCACTTCTGGCCATCTGAGCTGGCACCCAGGGAAGGCCTGGAGTGAGGGGAAAAAGACAAGGAAGGCTGGGGGCCTGTCAAGCCTCCCAGCACTCCTCAGGCTAGGAATAAGTGTCCCGTTAAGCTCAGTTTTTCTGATCTGTTAGTTCAGTGTAAAAATTTCTAATTTCAGTTGACAACACTTCTTGATGCTTAATTTTGCTTCAGTCAAGTTTATCGATGCTTTTTTTTTTTTGAGCTCCCTTATAATTCTCCATAATTCTACTCTAAACTTCTTGAGAGGATACCTATTTGTTTCCTACTTTTTAGATTATTAGAGGAGCCATCTTGATTTCTGTAAATATGGGGGTGTACTGCAAAATTACTCCATGGCAAGGCTGTAGATTGCTTCTTAAAATGTACAGAAATGGAATTCAGGGGTTACAAGATAAGCGCGGCCGCTCTGCTTCGCTTAGTGGCCGTGTTTCGGGTGTGGGTCCTAAAGAGGCTATAGTCCTTGGATGTAGGCAGGCTCAGCAGAGAAAAGGCAGAGAGCAAGGCCACTGTGGTTTAAAAGTCTCTGGATACCCAATCACGGCAGGAATTGGCCCCAGGTACGTTGGGTGGGGACATCTTACCGGGATGGGTCCTGCAGAGGCTATAGTCCTTGGATGTAGGCAGGCTCAGCAGAGAAAAGCAGAAAAATAGTTCTTATTATCAAATGTTATTGCTTTCTCTTAAATTCAAGTCTGGCCAAAGAGAGGCAATGATAAATAAATATTTTAAATATGCCACTTATTCAAGAGTTCATAAACATATTTTAGTTTTGTTATTGTACTAATTATTTAGTCTGATTATATCTAATTAGTCACAATTTCTAATTACTAATATTGAGGGTCAACCTTGAACTACATGGTTCTCCTAATATTTCTTTCAGGAAGAACAGCTATCTTCCTGAACACCTCAACCATCATTAGGGTTGCATGGATAAATTACTGACATAATGTCTTAGCAAAGTCATATCATCAGACATTTTGCCTGAGAATTCTCAGTGAGACTTCCAGACCTATTGAACACTGTTTTGGAGCCGTCTGGAGCCAAAAAAATTCTATAAGGGCTATAATTCAACTAATATACAGTGATATTTGTTATTTTGCCATGAAACTGAATGGTCATTTTAATGATTAAGTTGACTACATAATAAGCATATCATTGATTCACCATAAGATATATTTTATCATTCTAGCATTGAAAATCTAATGCAATTGTGTCCTGCTTGAATATTTCTAAATTTTAACAGTTTGCCTAAGATAGTATATATTAAAATTTAGAGTTTTATTAGCCAAACAAATACTTGTATGTTTTAGAAAATCTCGGTCACTGACATATAAACTTTAGAGGCACAAACTCTATAAAATTAAAGGTTCAGATTAATTTATTTTAAATACAAATAGAAAAAAGGCCTTTATAAGCTTTATAGATTTTTAAATTGATAGCAAAAGAGCACAGTTTCAGGAACAATAATACAATGGATTTCAGGCTCTAATTTAGTAGGTATAAAATGTACCACTTCTGAGAAGAACATCTGGCTGGAGTGTCTCTGAAAACTAGTTCCATAGATTTCCAGTGCTCTTCACAACATGGGAACTGATTGTGATTAATCAGGGAAAAGCCCTTCTCTAATAAGGCTCTGTCCAGTCCAATTGCTGAACATGACAGTCTTAAGAATTATACCGCCAAATGGTCTACTAGAGATGGAAGGTTGAAAGATTGGCTGAATTAAATAGCTCACCTCATGTGACCTTAGAAATGGACATTTAAATTGAAGGTGAAAAACAATCATGTATTACTACTTCTTTGTATTTTTTTAATATATTTTGAAAGAAAAACATTGCTTTGATACTGAATATTTCCAAGTATTATTCTGCTTAAATGCTGCAATCATTCAGGTGGCAGCCTGCGGTGTGCATCCATCCCTTCACTACTGATTACTGATAACATTTGCAGCATGAGGATGAGGGAAGGAAGGAATGTCTGAACATGGAGAAAATTCATTGGGAATCATGAGAGAATAGACACTTTTATGACACTTTTTTTGATAAATGCCAACTACAAACATATGTTATTGGTATATGTATTTCTAATACAAATGAATTCTTTCTTAGATAGAATAGCCTTCAATATTATTAATAATTTGAGGATTTATCTTTATTTTTACACTGCAGCAAAAATATTAAATTGGTACAAAATTATTTTATTTTTTATTGGGGACACATCAGTGATTTTTTAGGATTCACTCCTGGCTGTGTGCTGAGGGATCACTCTTGGTGGGGACTGGGTTAACATATGCTGTGCTGGAGTTAAAAAAGTAAGGTCAATCATGTACAAAGCAAGTACTCTGCCTGTTATTCTATTGCTTTAGTACTGAAATTAGTGAAGATTTTTGGTATGAAGCATCTGCCAGACAATCAAAATGATGGTTCTCATTGCATGCAAAAAGCACACTATAGTCACGAAAGGAGAATATTTCATTAAAAAAAAAGTATGCATATATACTTCAGATTTTTTTGGTTTGGTTTGTTTGGTTTGGTTTTGGTTTTAGTGCCACATTCAGTGGTGCTCAGTACTTGCTCCTAGTTCTGGATTCGGGGACTATATTGCTCGATATCAAATGGGGCTGGCCACGTTATGGCAAGTGACCTTTCTCTACAGTAATTCTCTCCCCTATTACTATTTTTTTTTACTTTGGAGAGCTTTTTTTTATTAATGATATAAAGGTAAAATTTTATGGAAATTTTAACTTTGGTAGCAAAAATAAATTGTAGTCTCTCAATCATTGTATTTTTACATCATAAAATTACAATATAATAGTTTGAATTTAGAGATAGGCAAAAAAGAATACAATTTAAATAATTCATGATTTCAGTATTTATGTCACTCCTAGAAGAAATACTAATGCATATATTTTATTTGTATATTCAAGTGCTGTTATATAACTAGTCTATTATAAATCTAGTTATATATTTGGCTTTTGTTTAAACATTAGGTAAATATATACTTTAAAGTTTTATAAAACCATGGCTTATTTACAGAGTAAACAAAGTATTAGTTTGTTAAAAATCTTTTACTAATTATATACTCACCTTTCTTGTTAGTTAACATTTTCTATTATACACCTTTAAACAGAGATTATAATGTTTCAAAAAATATTTTCCAGACAAAATAATTAAAATCACATTTATTTGTCTACATTTACATTTTATTAAAAATTACATGTTGTATCATAACATTTTAATATAAATTTTTGTTCATATTTGGACAATACCTGGCACTATTCAGGGGTCAGTTATAACCCTCTAGTCAGGAATTACTCCTAGTAGTGCTCAGGCAGTCATATGAGATGTTAGGAATAGAACACAAGTTGGACACATGCAAGGTAATCATCTTGCCGAACTACCACTTTTGTCCTTGGCTACTATAGTTTATTGCATGATTTATATGTCTTTGTTATTATATATGTTTATGTTAAATCCACCATTTTTGTTTAATGACTTTTAGATAATTTATAAATTTGCCTTAAAATTTTAGTTTAAAGATTTTAATAGCATCTCAAAATGTTTTATGTGAATTCTACCAGTCAAGGGATTAGACATATAGTATAGCAGGAAAGGCACTTTAGTAGACCTAGATTTTATCTGCAGCGCCATATGCAACCAACCCCCACCAAGTTTTGCTAACGATGATTCCCTGGGTAAAGAGCCAAGAGTAAGCCCTGAGCACTGATAAATATAGCCAAAATAAAACAAAACAAACCTCTG
The DNA here is from genome assembly GCF_024139225.1 of Suncus etruscus. Taxonomy (NCBI): domain Eukaryota; kingdom Metazoa; phylum Chordata; class Mammalia; order Eulipotyphla; family Soricidae; genus Suncus; species Suncus etruscus. Next base: position 76,816,131 of record NC_064855.1, read on the forward strand.
CCGCTAAAACAAACAAGCACAAAAGCAACATTTATTAGTCTGGCAGTAACCAAATTGAAGAAAATTCTAGCAGAAAACAAAATTAGTTAGTGCATAAAAATAGATACTGGTTAATAACTCATAATTATGTCAATATCCATAAGTAATCACTGGCACTAATAATTAATATAATAATAAATGGAGATAATGATATGTTCTCTTTATTATAGAGTTCTCAATATTAAAAGAGAAAGAATAATACTATTTGAAGAAAATTGTCATCTGAAGAATTAAAAAAAACAAAATTTATTTAAAGAAGAATCATCTGAGCGTTAAAAATTAGTTAAAATAACATGAAAAGAAACAAGATACAACTTTTTAAACATCTCATAAAATGCCTATTAATTACAAAAAGTAATATATTTATAGTTGATAAACGTGATGTGCTTCATTTTCACCAGATATCTTTATTTGTGATGAAACACTCTATTATTCATTTCTTCTGTTGCACTGACATATTATTTCTGTGCTATTCCAGCAAAGAATAATAGATTAATCTTTAATTTACTATGAGAAAACACAGCAAACTCCAAATTAGTATGGTTCTAGAAACTCTTTAGCCATTTATTAAATGTACAAAGATGAATAATAATAATAATAAGGAATGCTGATGAACTTTCCAGATTGGGGAAAAGAATAAAATATAACCACTAAAAAGGGACAATTATTCTTTTGAAACTTATTGGAAGCTTAATATGTAATATATTGTGAAAATTTATAAGTTTTGTGACTCTAATAGAGCATATGCTTTAAATATGTAACTTCCTTGGATGAATTTCCAGACTAGTTTGGTTCCAAGAGAACTGTCTTAAATTATATTTGACTGTCCCCAGTGATTATTGGTCATTGCCTGGAGTAGCTATGTAGTCTTTGAAGCATTGTGGGGCTTTATGAAACAAGGTACTCCAAAACACAAAGACAATAATATAAAGCTTTAACAAAATATTTGTTAAAGTTCAATTTCTTTTTCTTCAGTATCATTCTGAAGGTGTTATCTGAAGGTGTTGCTTCATCTAAGGCTGTATGAGTTTCCTTTTCCATTAATATTTTTTAAAGTCCTAGTATATAAATATAAAAATTATAATTAATCTGAAGTGGATTTTGGAATAATATAAATAATCAGAATGTTTATTTTTCAAAATGTCACTGTTGCCTTAACAACATTTCTTCTTATACTTATTTATTTGAGCTGTTATACTAACCTCATGATAATAGTTTTTAAATGTCATTGGGAAGGATATGCTCACCCTCTCCTTTATTTGATGCATCTATTTTTGGTTCAGGTTTATAATGAATTTATTGCTATATATTTTTAATAAATTTTAGTATATGTTATGTTATGTTGGTCTCTGTTAATTTTAATTCTTTTTCAAATATTCTAGTATACCAGGCCCCTAAATCTTTGTTCAGTTTTATTTAGTCCTTTTTTTTTTTGTTTGTTTGTTTCGGGCCACACCCGTTTGATGCTCAGGGGTTACTCCTGGCTAAGCACTCAGAAATTGCCCCTGGCTTGGGGGGACCATATGGGACGCTGGGGGCTCAAACCACGGTCCTTCCTTGGCTAGCACTTACCTCTAGGCCACCTCGCCGACCCCTATTTAGTCCATTTTTATATTTTGATTTATTTAAATTCTGTAAGTTAATTTTTGCTACCAAATCAATTGATCTTTTAAACTCTACTTCAATATGATCTTTTTATGCATTTTGTTGAGTTTTATTATTATTTTATTTTTTCAAAAATTTTCAATTGTTTTCTCTTCAGTTGGTGTCTGTCTTTGTTGAAGCATATATATTAATATGTATTTGCGGAGTTAATTCTTTAAATTATTTAAATCATGCTTGTAGTTGCTTTCTCACACGTTTTAAATAACTACACAAAATCTATGTTAATCATTTGAACTTCTCTATCATCTCATTGTGACATGATTTATTTCTATTATCAGTGAGAAACGTATGATTCTCTGTATTGCAAGTTGAAACCTAGTCACAGTGTTTATTACATTAAGAAACTGTGTCTTGTTTAAATTTTCTGTTTTAATTGACTCCCTCTGAAAGCACTCAGAAAATAAAATAACAAAGTTTTATTATTATTATTAGATGGACCTAAAATACTTAGTGTTCTCCGTCCCTTTACTATTTGCAAGATTTACTTTACAATTACTGTGAATGAGAAAAAGTTCTGGCTTCCATTAAGTTTCCATGTACATGAACTTAGTAGAAAACTTGCAATGCTATGTTAACAGCTTGAAAATATTTACCTGGCACAGTAAAGTGGGATTAAGCAGGTTTTGTTTGTCTACTTTTAATGTATTTTTATTAATTATGATGATCATTAACCATGTCTAGCTCTGTTCTCTGGGACTACACCTGGAATCCTTCCTAGCAGGCCTCAGAGGACCATAAGGGGAGCCTAAGATATAAATCAGGTTTGCTATGTGCAAAGCAATCCCCCTATTATCACTCTGGTGCAAGAATAGCCTTTTTCATGGTATTTAATTTGCAGTAGAGATACAACTCTTTTAAACTGTCCATTTAATAAGATGATTCTTCCTTTTTCAAGTCTTTGAATAGAGGCAGTAGTAAATGATGATGATGTTTCTATTCTGGATAAATGATAACTTCATCAATAATTCTGGAATCTATATAGACAAAAGAAATCAAAAAGCTGTGCTCCTTGGATTCCTATGTTCCTAGACTTTAACTTCTTTATCATCATCATCATCATCATCATTATTATTATTATTATTATATATAATTTTTATTTTGATCATATTGGCTTACATATCTTTCACAATAGTATTTTAGGTACATATTAACATTGAATCAGGGGGATTCCCATCACCAAGTTTGTCCTCCCTCCACCCCCTTTCCCATCCAGCATACCATATTCCCCACCCTCATGCCCCCACCACAGGCTGCCATAATAAGTGGTCCCCTCTGTGTCTAGCTTACTACTTAGTGACCATATATCTGTTTTGTCCTGGTACCCTTCCTTGTTTTCCCCTCTATTTGCGAGGTGGAACTAGATAGTTCAAGTTATGTGGTTTTGTTTGAAGAAAAGAAAAGCAAAAAAGTGGGGTAAAAATCAAATAAGCCAAAGATGGCCGTAGTCCTTCTAGAGGCTCTCAACCTCAGTTTGAGAGAGGACAGGAAAAAAGGAATTGAAATACCACAACAATACAAAAAGAAATATCAAATAAAATATCCAGTGAGAACTACAGCACTAAAGGCAAGCACCATAATAGTCTCGGTCCTGAAATAAAACCATGCTGGAGCACACTGACTTCAGAATCTCATAAAAGAAGGATAACATAACTGGAATATATTTCATGGAAAATTATTTAAAATTTGTTAAAAAATAAATTCACAATTTATCATTATAAAATATATTATTATAAGTATTTGACTAGTACACCGGATTTATATACCCATAAAAATCTTAGACAAAATGGTGTTAGAACATGAAATAGTTTAAAAAAACCTCAACTATTGAGCCTGATTCATTTTAAGTCTTAAATCTAACTATTTCCTTTATAAATCACAATGCCATAATAAAATAAAATTTAAAAATTTTTTCAATGAATACATTTATATTTTCAGCACATAAAGTACTTAATGACAAACAAGTGAGTAAAAAACGTTGCTATATATATACAACTTAAAATACTACATTAATTTATAAATGATACTAGTTTTTTTTAATTATTGTTCATTGGGAAATTATGGAGAAATATTGCAATATGAGATTTAGACTTAAGAGTTCAGACTCCCATCTCAATGTCAATATAATTGCATCTAATGGCAAGATGAGATTTACTGAATATATTAAATCGAAAGAATATCATGATATTCAATTGTCTATAAAAGAAAAATGGAATTCAAATAAATAAGATGAGTTTTAGGGAATGTTCATTCATATAGTTGGCAATCAGAGTCCCTGCTCATGGTATAAAGAGAGTAATCTTTTTTCTTCTCTTCTTTTTTTGTTGGGTTAAGTGGTGACAGAGGTTTGGGCACACCATCCCTCCTGCCTCAAATAATATAATATATTTGAGTAAGAGCAGATAATTATTTAATCAAAAATTGTTCTGGGGCCTGAGCGATATTTCAGCGATAGGGTTTGCCTTGCTCGTGGCTGACCCAAGATGGACCTTGGTTCAATCCCCAAAGTCCCATTTGACTCCCCAAACCAGGAGCGATTTCTGAGCACATAGCCAGGAGTAACCCCTGAGAGTCACTGGGTGTGGCCCCAAAACAAAAACAAACAATAAATTGTTCTAAAGTTTGTACCATATTTCAGAGACATCTTAAAAATTTTAATTTTAATTTAGGAAAATATTTTAATTCACTGTAGTTTACTACATCCAATTATTCCTTTCACATTTCTATTTGTTAATATATTTTCTAAAATCATGACTGCTTTTTTTATTTTTGAAAACTTAAACATCTCCATTTCTCCTCTTCGGGAAGATGTGATTACATTTTCAGTACTTAACAATATGTTTTTTTTTAAATAATGATACATGTAAAATATATATTCCTGTTTTTAACTGTTTAGCTTTTAAATATTTGCTTTTAAATGCTTCGATAACTGCTCAGTTGGACCAAGGAGATGGCTCAAATGGCTAGAAAACTCCTTCCATGCACAATTGTACTTGTTCTATCTACTACTTCATGGCCTCCCAAGCACTATTAAGTGTGGCTCTGATGGCTTTAGCTCTAATATTGTATGAAGGCTAAAATTAAATGCATACATAGTAAAAAAAAAAAAAGCTTTCTAAAGGCAAATAGGACTCATTTATTACCATTCTTTTTTAATTTAAAATACTAAGGCTCTAATTTTTCAAAAACTTTGAGTTTATGACATTTTCAGAATAACTGGAACATTTCAACTTCTGGAACTTCAAGTTCTCCAATCCCCAGTGAAAAGTGGAAAGAAATATAAATTAAAATTAGTTTCAATGTGTTGCATTAATTATTCCACTTATTGCTTATTATCTTGCTTTGCGGTTTTACATTGCTCTGAACTACAGAAGAGATTAGAAAGGAAGAAGAGAATGAACTAATTAAACTTGGGCCTCTAGACTTTTTTTAAAAAATAAAACATCTAGATAGAAATGTGAGATCAAATTTTTACTAAGCTATAAAATATGTGTATTAGGATATCAGTATAAGTTGCATATGTACACATATATATATATTTACCTTGTTTTAACCTTCATGAATCATTCACAGAGAAGAAAAGTGACATAAGTTGGAAATAAATTTTAAATCCATAGAAGTTAAGATATAATTTTAAGATTATTTTTAAGCATCTTACCCAAATTAACAAACCAAATTTTTGTCTCTTTCCCTACTCCTTTACTGTCCTTCAAAAAATAAAAGATCTTATCTCCTTTTTCACTATATATCTATTAAGAGTATCTCATGTTTATTTATTTGTCATCACAAAAGCACCAGAGACCAATAGCTTGTGTCCAGAAATATCATCAGAGGAAAATATTTATGAATTATATATGGCATTCAAAGAAAAATGAACCTTTATATAGCTTCTGAAATACTTGTCAATTCTCTTTATGAAACTGTTAACTACCAATATCTTCATGGAAAATATATGACTGCAAAGACGTTTTGATCTGTATTTTCACATCCAATCCTCCATCCTATTTTCATATAGTAAAGTATATACAGTAAAAAACTGACACAAATATGCTTTCTCTAGCCAAATTTTGCTACCTAAAGATTACAGAGTATATATATATATATGTATATATGTAGATATATGTAGATATATATAATAAATATATCACACACTTAATGTTTTTTACATAGCTTGATATATAAGTTGTCTCACTTTTGAGGGAAAAATTAGGAAAATACAAAATTAAATGCAGCTTCGTTCTTTTATTTTTCAAATTGCTTGTTATGCAATATATAGAATTATGCTAAAAATTATAGCTCCTTTTGTGATTGTATCACTGCCTGTCTTTTTTATTTTTTTTTTTTTTGGTGAGGGTGGTTGTTGTTGCAGTTAAATAGAAAGTCTCTGCTAAATTGCAATGATATTCAAAGTACACCAAAGAATTGAAGACTTCATCTAGCTACATAATATATAAATTTAGTTTTAAGTGCAGGCTATCATATTTGCACATGAAAGTCTGAAATCTTGCCAATACTTGTTGTGTTCTACCAATCTGTTTCAAACAGTGCTGGGATATTAAGCAACACAACCTCTTCTGACAACAAAGGTACTATTAAGGGCTGTTGCATCAATAATGGGTGGATACAAACTCCCTAAATAATCATAGATTGGATATTGTTAGCAGTTTCAAACGCACAATTATAGCCCATTGTGTCAGTAATGTGTGCATTTAGGCCTCTTAATAGTACATATTGGCATAATGACTCTGAGATAGTGGAACTAGTTACCGAAGGCTAGATTCTCATTTCCTGGATATACTTTAGGAGAGGAAATAGCTATCTGTTTGAAATTATTTAGTTTCATTCTTACAGGAGTCAGGGGGTTGACAAATGTTGCCTCTAGTGGGCCCTTCTAGCCCTATATCATTAGAAAAAAATACTGATCTGATACTCAAGTCTTCTCAACCTTGCTTCAAAAATGCAGAAGCTCAATTTAAGATGTGCATATGTGACATTTGTCTCAATTCAAATGTAATTCTCTAAAAAGTGTAAAATCTATGCATAGGTCTCTCTGCACTGCTATTGTCATTCCCTAATAGGCTAGCCATAATCTCTAGCAACAGAAAGCACTTCTATGAGAGGAACTAGGAATTAATTTGTTTCCTGCTTAGGATGAGTAATTCAGATGTAATTTCATACTAAAGGGTCAAATGGTCTTCATTAAAATGCTTACCTGGAGTCCATTTCCCAAATCTATTTTTATTTATTTTTGTATAGTATTATTAGCATTATAACTATTTTTTTTCAATTTTAGGTAATGGTATTCATAATATAATTAATGAGAGGGCTGCATGCTTGTAATGTTTTAATATCCACCCTCCACATATGTTTCAATTTCATCCTACCAACCAGAAACAATGTCCTCCTCTAACTATAGAAAGCTTAGTCCTGTATATCAGTTCTCAGGTCCCATTGCCTTTGTTTATTTATTATAGTCACAAATATGTTATTATAAATCAATACAAAACACCTGACAAATTTTCTAAAATTTAACTTACTTTTCTTATATGTTATAGTAACATAGAAGCACACTAGAACATCAAATGTTTCCTGTTCACACATTTATTTTCCAGACAAGCAGTTTTTCTCTTTGCAATAGATTGTACTACTTTTATGCCATTAGATCAATGCTGAATTTATCATAAAGCACAGCAAACTTCAATGACAAAAAAACAATGAAGACTTTGATTAGAAATCCAATTGATTATGTGTAAAGCAAGTGCCTTTTCTATTATATGATCTTTCTAGCCCAGATTATTGATATTTTAATTACATAGATCTGGATCCCTCCCCAATGTTTAGGCCTCTCCTATTACCAGAGTGCAGTACCATGCATCCTGTTCTCTGAGATTACAACATTCTGGTACTGTTCCTGTAACAACTGCCTGTCCTGGTTTAGAATGGTCTGGTCTTATCACTATACCATCTGTCCAATATATGCACTCTTCTGTAAACTGTGACTGGTATCCTTTGTCCTGTATTACTTTTCTGGGACTTGCTATTCTATTATATGCTACTGGGTCTCTGGGGCTGTCTTCCTGCCACCCATAATGTGTTTCCCTATTCCCTTGGCTTCTTTGGTTTTGCCTATGTCCATGGCATATGTGTAAGCACCTTTGCTGACATGCCTTCTATCTGGCACAGATGAAGGGACAATTAGAGGTTGCCTAGTCAGAGAGCTTCCTTTTATCACTTATTATCTCACTGGCCATCTCATTTTAATTTTTGATTATATACCTTTTCAGCAGGTGTGATTTTTAATGGCCCATTAAATTAACTTGATCATCTGGTGCTCTTTTCTCTGCTTCCACCATAACAAAGTAATTTCTTTTTTTTTTTTTTTTTTTTTTTTTTTTGGTTTTTGGGCCACACCTGTGACACTCAGGGTTACTCCTGGCTATGCGCTCAGAAGTCGCTCCTGGCTTGGGGGACCATATGGGACGCCGGGGGATCGAACCGCGGTCCGTCTCCTAGGCTAGCGCAGGCAAGGCAGGCACCTTACCTCCAGCGCCACCGCCCGGCCCCAACAAAGTAATTTCTTTAAGAGAAATACAGCCTTATTTAATCTTTATTTCTGTTTTTGTTTTGGCTCTATTTTTTTTTTTTTTAGGGTATTTGGCCATATCCAGCTGTGCTCAGGACTTACTCCTGTTTTTTTAGTATTCAGAAATTATTCTTAGTAACACTTACGGGACTATATCCAGTATCAGGTATTGAATTGAGCATAAACTGAGATCTAACAAGTTCAAAGAAAGACAGTAAATTCAGTAATACTTTTCCAGCATTATTATTTCTAAATTTTACTGTAATTTAGGTAACTTAATTATAATATTTTAATATATGTGATTTTGATGTTTAAAGTACTGCACATTCACTGTCATCAAAATGCCCAAGACCTGTCACTACTTTACTTTTAAATTAGTTTAATTGCTGATAATATTTTCGATGTAACTTCTTATAATAGTGCCAAATATTTTTTATATTTAAGCTATTTATTTCTATGACATGCAAACACCAGGAATGCTACAATACCCTTACCTTATTCCAAAGTGTTTTCCCCTAACATCATCAGATCACATTTTTCTTATACATGCCTCATGATACTGTTGAATGGAAATTTGCTCCAATAATTTTGTTTGTTTCTTACACTATCACCTCTTTTATCTTAAAATAAAAGCATAATTATGAATCACATCTACATATTTTATCCATGTCACTTTTTAAGTTTTTAAACTTAATTCTGATACCTTCACAATATTTCCACAACTTTTTTATTACAATTTCCAATACTCATAAAAGAACTATATTATATTCTGAAATACTGAATTAAAAATCATTTAAAAAATATTGTGAAACCAAATTAAAAGTCATATAAAATAAGTTTTGAGGCACTAATAGTGACAATAATTCCAAAAGCAGTGGCAAATAAGTTGCATAATAATGTTGGAATATATGCAACTAAACAAATCAGCATAAAAAAAATCTCCTGTAAATTGAAAAGTTGAAACATAGCATTTAAAAAATACTTGTGAGCCACAAATTTAATAAGAGGATACTATATTAATGTAAATAATTTTACTTTGATTTATGGGCTACACCCTGTGGTACTCCTGGCTCTGAGCTCAGAAATCACTGTTGGTCAGCTCAGGGCACCATATGAGATGTTGAAGTTTGAACCCTGGTCAGTTGCGTGCAAGACAAATGCCCTACCCAATGTGCTATGGCTCAGGCCCCAAATGTATATGGTTTTTGCAACTAATTAGAAACAGTAAATAATTTATTTTTAAAAAAGCCAAACATTTTTTCCAAAGTGCTACAAAAGTAGCCACAAGGTACACGTATCCAACATCATCAAAAAAGAAAATTAAAATCAGTGGAGAAAGGGAACACTTATTTTCTATAAATGTAAATATATATTAATGCAGTGATTATGAAAACAAATAATGGTTTCTCAAAAAATAAGACAAAAGTGATCATATGATTCAGCAGTTATACTTCTAGATTATAATCCAAGAGAAGTAAAGTTCTATTTCTAATAGCTGCATCCCCATTATTCCAACAGAATTTGAAATGGAAAAGGATAACTTTAAAAAATGTCAGCATCCCTCTTCCTCTCTGCTTTAGTGCTGCTAAAGAAATTTTGCAGCTTTGATAGAATGGAAAATATGATATCATTATTTCTTGGGAATTAAAAAATAGCAAGCAAAGAATTGTGCCATTTTATTGACCTTTATAATATAAACATTAGAAAGTGGAACATGTGACTATGTTTTAATTAATCTATTGATGTTTGATATTGTAGAAAAGATTCAGAGATGCTTTAAATGTGAGAGATAAAGTAGAAGATTTAATTTTTGTTTGGAAAAAACTTACATTTTTATGATTTCTTAAATACATTTATACTTTATTTCATAATTACAAAACTATAAAAATTATCTTAATGGATCTAGAACCAATACAAAATGTCTAATTGAATGAGTAGTCTAAAATCACATTAATTAGTCATAACTATCTCTTGCTATATTGACAAAATTTATTTAAATGCTAATGACACTTGAATTATCTTAATTTTTCTTATATAGCTAGGCAAAATTTTTTCTTAATTTTTCTTATAAGATGTTTGGTGAAGCCTGTATCTTTAAATTTAAATAGGTTCTATCTAGATAGCTATCAGATTACAAATATTCTTATATTGTAAATTTGAAAAGTCAAATGATACTAACGAGACTTTTTGTTATGTTGTGTTTTCAACATCCTTTTCCCATAACGATTTGTTTTTCTTGAGAAAACCGTAATTGGATAAAAATGTAAACTCACATTACTGATTAGCTATTGATAGTAGTTGTATGAAAAGTGTTACTATGACTAACTCTCAGGAGTCAGATTTTAATCTCAAATGATCAGCTAAAGAAACAACTAATATAATAGCGAAGGAAAAGTTCATAAAGTAAAAAAAAATACAGATGCACAATAATAGAAAAATAACAATGCAAGCATGATTCTGGAAAATAAATATCTATTTTTATTTTATTTTATTTTGGTTTGGGGCTACCCCTGGTGGCAGAGGCCTTACTCCTTGCTCTGTGCTCAAGTTTAACTCCTAGAAGTACTCAGGAAACAATATGTGGCTTTAAAAAATCAAACCTGGATTATGTGTGTATGGCAAGTTTATTACCCTTTGTACTATCTCTCCATCCCTCTACAAAGCTCTGTAACAAAACACAATACAGGAGTTAAGGCTTTTCCCTTATATACATACAACCATTCTAATTTTATCCCTAACTGCAGATTTGATCCCTAAATACAGAGCTAGTATTAAGTCCTTAATACCACCAAATATGCCCCCTCACAATAAAATAAAACATAACAAAACAAAATAGTGATAAAAATTATAATAATTATTACAAAGGGATAGACTTACATTCTTTTTTCTATAAAACTGGTACAAATGTGGCATTTATAAGTATCAGATTTGGGGATAATTCTATATTGCCATGCGCATGAGATCCTTCTCCTTTAGGTCAGCCGGGGGGGGGGGGGCAGAAGCAGTAGCTATGGATGGAATCTCCAGCATCAGCTGGATCTCCTTTAAGGTGGATGAGAATAAAAACATCACCATGGTGGGGCCGAGCAATGGCGCAACAGTAGGATGTTTGCCTTGCATGCAGCTGACCCAGGATGGACCTCAGTTCAATCCCCAGCATCCTATATGATCCCCCAAGCCAGGAGCTATTTTGAGCACATAGCCAAGAGTAACTAACCCCTGAGCATCACCGGGTGTGGCCCCAAACACACAAATAAAGAAACAGAAATCACCATGGTAAAGGACATTTGGCTTTTTGAAAATGTGATGGAAATTTCCTCATGTTCAAAGCCTACATGCTATTTGGGTCCCTTTGGGGCCTTAGTTTCAGATGAAAAATAGATGAAAAGAAAAGTAGTTAAGGGGCCGGGAAGGTGGTGCTAGAGGTAAGGTGTCTGCCTTGCAAGCACTAGCGTAGAACGGACCGGGGTTTGATCCCCCGGCGTCCCATATGGTCCCCCCTAAGCCAGGGGCAATTTCTAAGCTCATAGCAAGGAGTAACCCCTGAGCGTCAAATGGGTGTGCCCCCACCAAAAAAAAAAAAAAAGAAAGAAAAGTAGTTAAGAAGCTTGCATAGGAAGAAGCCAAGAAAGTGTCTGAAAACCAGAAACAAATAAAGCAAGGAAACTGAATCTGTTGACCAGAGTTATTTTTTGAGAGAGAATATCAAGTGAGAGGAATGCTCAAAGGCAAAATACCTGGCCAAGTTGCTGGAAGAGAAAGATAAACATGAAGATGCAGGATGCATTTTACAAAGAGCAGAATGAAGGAAAGATTCTCAGTATTCTTTTTTATTTTTATTTAAACATCTTGATTACATACATGATTGTGTTTGGGTTTCAGTCATTTAAAGAACACCACCCATCACCAGTGCAACATTCCCATCACCAATGTCTCAAGTATTCTATGAAGTCACCACTGAGCTGTAAGAGAAGGCCACAGAAGAGGTGGAAGAAAAGTTCAAGCCGGTTGAGTCTTTTGCCATCTGTGGCATCTGCAGGCCCAGATCCTCAGTGAAACTTCCAGATGTCTCAGCAAGCACTCAACATCTCTGCTCTGGTCAGCTCGTACCTGTGCTGTTCAATCACACAGTGCATGATTAAAAAGGAAAGGATGAAATAAAAGAAGCTAAACTCCTGTATTGCTGATTTAATAGAAAATAAAGTCTAAAGTCCTAGTAACTGGGTGAGACCTTTTTCAGCATGAAGCATCTAGGTCAGGGGTCTCAAACTCAATTTACCTGGGGCTGCAGGAGGCAAAGTCGGGGGGAGGCAGGGCCGCATAAGGGATTTCACAAAAAAAAGTCCTCAAAAGTTATTATTAACAGTTTTAATTATTTCTTCTGAACATGAATAGAACATTGAGTAAGATCATGAACAGTTCTTCTGAACATGGCATCTTTTGCCTATTCCTTGCTGCCAGAGACTTGACAGCAATTCTTTTCACAAATCTGAACCACATTTGGCTTTAGAGAGGAAGCAGTTGAGACCCTCAGTATGGCTTGAAGATGATCATCATTAAGTATAGACCTGTACTTTGACTTACTGAAGTTCAATGTGGAGAATAACTTTTCACACAAATATGTGCTCCCAAAAAGGCACATGGTGCGCTTGAACATTCAGGAAAGCTCAGGGAAGCTGGCGGGCAATTCTCTCTAAAATTGTCCATGCATGTCTGCTTTTCCACTAATCTCCCTGAACTTGGCTTTGAGATCAGAGTTGCATTGTAGGTCAATGAGCTCCATTTGAAGCACAGGAGGGGCATCTTGCACATCAAAGGAAAAGGGGTCCACAAAAATTTGGAAAGTGGCTCTGTGCTTTTTGAAGTCTGCAAATCTGTGATCAAATTCCTTCTCTAGCTTAAAAATAGCATCACCATATTTCTCACCACTGAGTGGTATGCCTCCATCAACAAGTTCCTTGCATGCTGATAAATGGCAAAGGTTTGTCTGAGTGAGCTGGGATTTCAGAGAATGCTCTCACATTGTCATAGGCAGCACTGATTAGCTGCTCCAGGCCTTGTAAAATCTTGCTAGTACATTCAGCTTACGTGTGATGTCAACAAGAAAAGCTAAGTCCATGAGCCATTTATGATCACTCAACTCAGAAACAGCATTCCCATCCTTCTCCATAAAGGCTTTCACTTCTTCTCTCAACTCAAAAAATCTTTTCAGGACATTTCCCCTGCTGAGCCAATGTACCAGGATAAAATAGATTACATCTCTATATTCTGACTCCATTTCCTCTAACAAAGCATGGAACCTCCTGTGCTTTAAGCCCCTGGATCTGATTTGGTTGATGCATTTCACAACAACAGACATCACATTGTCACATGGCAGGCATTTACTGCAAAGGGCCTGATGATGGATAATGCAGTGAAGAGCAATGGCCTTCTCTACACCCTCCTCTTCAAGTTTTCTTTGAACAAGTGCCACCAGTCCATTTTTACTCCCTGTCATCGATGGCACTCCAGAGGTTATTATTCCAACAAGACTCTTCCAGGGCAAACCAGCATTCTCAATGGCATCACACATGCGAAATATCTCATTAGCAGTGGTCTGGCCATGCATTGGACAGCTCCTCTCTCAATTCAAAATTGCAATCAACACCATGGACATAAATTGAGAACTGTGTTGTGTCTGTTATATCTGTGCCCTCGTCAAGAGCAACTGAGTATGCATCAAAACATTTGGCTTTCTCACACAGTTGATGATAATGCTCTCTGCCACGGTGTTGGCAGAAAGTATGATTTTGCTAAACTGACCTTTTCCAGACAGATAATACTTGCAGCCTGTAACATGCATTTTTTAACAAACTCTCCTTCTGTGAATGATTTCCCTGCCTTAGCAATCATTTCACTAACCATGTAACTAGCTTCAACTGATGCAATATTCTCTTTGGTTGCTTTCTTGAAGAAATCTTGTTGCCTCATTAGACATGCTGGCAACCCACTAGGCTCTCTCATTTCCTTGATATATTGCACATTCCTCAGCATGTTTAGTTGAATAATGGCGTTTCAAGTTGTATTCCTTGTGCAGAGCAACTTTCTCTGAGTAAATAAGACATGTAGGAATTCCCCTTTGCTCAACAAAGAAATATTGCTGTCTCCCACTTTTCCTGAATTTGTCTGTGCTTGTCATCAACCTTTCTCTTTACTGCAGGCTTTGATGAAGTCATGATGAAGGTATGACAAAATCTAATTCTGTAATAATCTTCTCTCTATTCTCTCCCTTAGGCCTCAGATAATGCAAGGGAGAGCGGGCAGGAGCAGCGGAAATGACGTCTGCACTAGGCACAAAATATTCGTGAGTTTTCTCTTACCAAATATTCAAAATAAAAAATTGCATTAGTAAGAAAAAATTGCAAAAAATTGCATTAAACATTTGCATACCTCGAACGAAACTGCTCAGGGTATGCGAATGTTTAATGCAATTTTTTTCTTACTAATGCGATTTTTATTGTGATTATTTGGTAAGTGAATAATCGCGAATACTGCGATATCTGAAGGCTGACTGTGGGCCACAAAATGTTGTACGGAGGGACACAAACGGCCTGTGGGCCAAAAGTTTGAGACCCCTGCTCTAGGCCCTTCAGCTGATGGGTCTGAAGATGTAGGATAACAGAAGAGAAATAATCACAAGCAATCAAAGTTTCATTGGAGACAGCTCGGTTTATTCTATGTCCTATTTGCCATGTGCAATTCCTCAAAATGCTTATTGCAAACGTCGTCTATGCTGCTTCCTCTCTGGCACTCTGCCTCCCTCATCCGCACCCCTCAACCAACCTCTTTTCTTTATCCTCTATTTCAGTCTTTTTCATCATTTTGTGCAAAGGCACACTTTTTTCATGAAAAAAAAATCATGAGGCCACTGCCATTTGAAAATGTTAAAAAAAGGGCCAGAGAGAAGCATGGATGTAAGGTGTTTGCCTTGAATGCAGAAGGACGGTGGTTCGAATCCTGACACCCCATATGGTCCCCCAGTCCTGCCAGGTGTGATTACTGAGCATAGAGCCAGGAGTAACCCTTGAGCGCTGCTGGCTGTAACCCAAAAAACAAACAAAAATGTTTTAAAAATTTAACTCTGTGCCTTTATTGACTATATTTAAAGTAATTCTCTTGAATAGGAATCAAATAAAAACAAAAAATGATTTTGTAATTACATTATTATGAAATAATCTAATGATTGTTCTATTTGTGAGCCGAAGCCGCATGTTACGGATGAAATTGGAATTTTTCCCATGGCATACCAGACGATATCTCAAGGAACACTAGAGTGCTGAGGCACAGTGGTTGAAAAACATTGCTCTATATCCCCACCCACAGGGTGAGAGTGTGAAATAATCCAAACCAGCCCAAGGGTGAAAGACAATATAGTCTGGCAGTCTTCTTCTGCACATGGAGCCCCTGATACCTGCCAGAACTACCGTTTTCATTGAGTATAGAGACCTCTCCAAGATGGGACAGCTCTCCTGAGCCTGTCCTGTCCAGATTTACATATAAGACAATCTTTGTTTTGGGTGAAATCAAGTTGTAAACAAACAGATACAAAGACTACAGGGATGAATTTTGTTTTAGGTAAAATAAGGTGCAACCCAAAACTGCTTTATTGCTCTATCAGTGGAAGTGTGTGTGTGTGTGTGTGTGTGTGTGTGTGTGTCCCTTCTAATATGAAAGAAAACCCCCCTTTTTTTTGTTCTGTTTTTGTTTTTGGGCCACACCCAGCGGTGCTCAGGGGTTACTCCTGGCTCTCTGCTCAGAAATAGCTCCTGGCAGGCATGGGGGACCATATGGGACACCAGTATTCGAACCAACCACCTTAGGTCCTGGATCGGCTGCTTGCAAGGCAAACGCCGCTGTGCTATCTCTCCGGGCCTGAAAGAAAACCCCTTAAACAGAAGACTTTTCAAGAGAAATACGGAAGGGTAGAATAAGCAAAATCATAGCAAAATTTGACCTCTACAATTTGGACAGAGAAGCCTTTAAGACTAGGCATCAGCCACCAAGAGGCAGGGAGGATATTAAGGATGCAAAAATTAGGAAATATATCTTCAAAACAGAAAACAGACTTCTCTAGGGGGAATAAAAACCACAAGCAAAGAGACAGCGAAGAAAGCTAGATGTTCAAGGGAGAACACAGGCTTGAAGAACAAATCTAGAATTTTTGTTCGTTTTGGGACCACACTGGCAGTGTTCAGAGGTTTGCTCTGGAATCTGAACTCGGGAATTACCGTACCTCTGGTGGTGCTTAGGGGAGCATGCAAGGGGGTGCCAGCATAAGCCAGGAGCAAGGCAAACGCCCCACCTGCTGTGCTCTCTTTCTCTCTGAGGCCCCAAGCCAAGAATTTTTGACAACTATGTCCTATATAAAATCTTTGAATGGGCAAAAATAGTATCGAACTCTGTTTTGGATGTAGTTTTGGATGTAGAAGTCCATTATGTTCTTGTGTGTTTGATGTTTTCCATCGTAAATGCTTTTAAATTAAAAATAACATCTGAAAAAATTCCTTTTTTATTTCTCTCCCTTAAATTGACTTTATTCATTTGTACTCTTAATTGCAATTTGATCTAAGGCTGACACAGCCCCTTTCTTTCAGATCACAAACGTCAACTAAAGAAGCTGGTATTTATCTCAAAGCTGCTTAAATCATCTATATTCTAAGAACGCTGCAAGAGAGTATTGATATGGCTCTGTAGGAATTTGATTAGCCAATTTTATGGAGATTTTCATGTTCTTATCACAGAATGTAAATATGTGAACCTATCCAGACTCGATTAAATTCCTATTTATTCATTCAGAGTGGTTTGTGAACTAGGACAGAGATGCACATTAGATACTCCAAGAATTTTTCCGTATAAAACATAAGCCATTTTCAAAAATTTTAAAGATGACATTAATCTCTTTAAGCATGACTCTTATATTGCTGCAGTCACTAAAGTGTTGCATCAACTTTCTTATATAAGCAATGGACACTGAATATATTGGGGATTAATAATGCATTAATAATGTTATAAAGGATATTACCTTTCAAATACAATTTTCAGTGATTAACTTTATTGCTCAAAAATTATTATCAAGATCTTTAATTGGATTCAAGTTTAGCATCTTACCATCACCTTTGTGTGCAAGTGTTAATATGTTAGATTATTATACACATTTCTACATTAATGCTCTCAATATATATTAAATGTGTTCATAGTTAAAGAATTAAAAAGAATTTTGAGTTTTAGAGAAAGTAAGTCTGTAGAATATGTAATTCTTTAAAATATGACATGTTTACTTTTAAAGAAAAAACTGTAAGACTTAAGTTCACAAAACACACTATAAGTGTGACTTGTTTTCATAAAATTAATGAAGCACAGAGTAACTGTAATTAATAATTAATTTCATTAGATAATTAGGCTGAAATATGATTATTACTCTAAAAATGTATAAGTCTACTAATTAACCCTCAAAACTAGAAGCACAAATCGTTTCTAATAAATATTAGTATATACTTATATCTAAAGATATTCTTTCTGTCATACGTGTCTTCATTTATGGTAAGATATTCACACATTGTCAAAAAGAGTAATTTAGTTATATATATTATTAAAATAAATTAATAAAACTGCTGTTCACCTAATTTGTTCATAAGATGATAAAAATAGGTCCATCTGTAATTTTTAACTTTAACATCCCCTCTGAACCAAGGCCAAAATATCTTCAAATGGGGGCAAGTGCCATGCTTAAACTTTCTACTTTCATGTGTTAAGGAATCAACTGTGAGAGAAGGCTTCATTAACCTTCATTAACTTAGAAGTTATTCTTTGTTCGTCTAATTTTTTCATTTGTTTCAGTGTGTGAACATCAAAATGTTTTCATAACTTCCATAGTATCATTCAATTCATAAATATGGACTACCATAGGATAATGAGTGTCACTTGTGACAGGCATGCAAATTTCAGGTTCACTTGAAACCAACCCAGATGGATTTCCTAGCATCTCTGTTTTGTGACGGTGGATGACAATATTTGCCAGGCCAGAAAAAAATACACAGATTTTGGAAGCCGTCTTCAGGCTTTTGTTTCTAGGAATGAAGCATTCCTGGCAGAATTAATGTTTCTGGCACAGCAAAAACAAATGACATACAGATTCTGTTCTCAACACAGCTGGAATAAGGGAGGGAGTTGGCCATCTACCGCATTTACAAATTGCTTTATCTCACTTAGCATCAATCTCCTTACTTAGTATAAAATGGGGAAAACAACATAGCAATATTACTATAGCTACTAAATAAAACGTAAATGAAGCACTTGCCATCTAGTAAGGCACTTTACAAATATTTCCTCTTTTCCTTGAGTCTTTGAAAAGGAAGACATTTAGAGGCAAGAGAAGAGTGCTTAGAGCCAAGTTAACTTTACAAAAACAGTCTGTGACATTGATTTATAACCAAGTAAGTTTAAGTTCAAAGAATAAAATACTTCACATTGTTAATAAAAAGTCTAAAAAATCACTAGTACACAAAAATATCGCTTTTAACAAAATTACTTTAATGACTTATAGTAAATGTACTCTTGAATGTTGGACAATTTGGAGAGTAGCAAAGTGCTTTATTCTTACAAAGATCATGTTTTTCTCTATTTGACAAAAATGTTGAACATTTCATTCTGTTTTACTTTCAAATGGGTGTTACTGTCTTTGTTATTTGACAATGTCAAGTAAAATGCCACACCAATCAGAAAAGCCCATTCATACTTCATAGGTAGACAGTAGAACAGAAGGTACCTTTGACTGATTTATGGTTTGAAAATCCTACATAAACATTGTTGATATTTTCACTTTACCAAGTATCAGCAGAAGACATTTTACAACTGTTGTTTAAGTAAAACACAACTGTTCCTTGTTATAAAAAAAAAAACAGTAGCAAGTAACAGAATGTTGATTTAGAAATTCTCTACTGAAAATGGATACTTATATAAAAATATTAACTTTAGCCTTAAATTTATTAAACTATATGTTTATTGATGATAAAAATCTGAATTTGAAGAACTTGGAATTCAGCGTTAAGATTTAGAACAAGGGTATCAGTGTTCATTAACTTTATTTAAAGTAAACATCTGTATAGAAAATTTGTAAATAAAGATCATTAATTTTCCTAAACTTTCTATTCTAAATACCTTGATTTATTTATTCTCATTAAGTGTGAACTTGGTCAGCAAGTCTAACTACACAGCACCTTTCTAAACAAAATTGAATTCTAATTACATTTTTCTAAAGAAAGAACAAACTTTCTGAATATTTTGCATTCCAAATGTTGCTTTATAAACACACATACAGATTTCAAATATCCAGAAACAATTTTACAAGAAGATTAATTCTCTTACTTCTTTAGATCAATGATTTAGGGATCACATATATTACTCTGCATTGGGATTATGGATTTGTAAGGAAAGCGTGTGAGTATGGGATGTGTATGCTGACAGCGTGTTTGTGTGTGTGTGTGTGTGTGTGTGTGTGTGTGTGTGTGTGTGTGTGTGTGAATGTCTATGCAAGTGTTGATAGTGAGCACCGAAATTCAGAAGTAAATGCATTATCCTTGAGTTCCGGGCAACTTAGGCAGATTTATGAGATGTATTTGTGTGCTCAAGCATGTCAAGACCTGAATAAAAACCAGTGCATTCCCTCAAAATCATTGAGTAATATCTCTTACATCCCATTTCTTTATCAAGGGGAAACATTCCATACCATCACTAAAGCTTCAAAGGCTTATCATTTAAAACAAATCTCTAGGCAATCCCTTGCTTTTAATATCACAGACTTATTACTTGTGCTTTACAGAACTCAAATATGATTTTGCATTTTGAAACCTTATGTTTATATGCATATATAAAGCTGAGGTATAAAAAACCCATTAAAGAGCTTTGACTTTTTAATTGCTTTGTTTTATGTCTTAAAAATTCCAGTGAAGTTCATCAAAAGTAGTGCCAAACAAAAGGTCAGACTAATACCTGAAAAGGTGCAAGCCAGGATTTGATGGGGGCAAACTGATTAAACTAAGTCAGCTTAATTCAAAGCAGCAGGAGCAACAGATGCTGTTGCTTTTGTTTATTTTCCCTTGTTGCCAGATGGAAATGGAGAAATAAATACTGGGACAGAGAAGAAAGCTGCTGAATTGTATTACTACTCTATCTTAGTTTGTAGAGTCATTCACCATGCACAGTCTTCTAAGAAAACTGGTTTATTTTGTAGTAGAATTTCAATCACTTGTGACTTATGCCATCTCTAAGGAATGGATGTATCAGTAAGACTAAACATACCTGAATAAAAATGATGTTTTTGTTTTCTCATAAAATTTTTTGCTTTTATGGAAATTCTTCTATTTATTTAAACTCAATGATTTCAAAGTTTTTTTTATAGTTGAGTTTCAGTCTTACAAAGTACTCCACCCTTCACTCATGAATGTTTCCAATACCTTTGGTCTAAATTTCTCTCCCACCCTCCCCTTGCCTGTCTTTGGAGCAATTTTTCTTCTCTCTCTCTCTCTCTCTCTCTCTCTCTCTCTCTCTCTCTCTCTCTCTCTCTCTTTCTCTCTCTCTTTCCCTCTCTCTTTCTCTCTCTCTCTCCCCCCTCTCTCACTCCCCCTCTCACCCCTCTCTCTTTCTCTCTCTCTCTTCATTTTAACTTTTTTAGACACTGGTTTGCATTGTTGTTAATAAAAAGATACCATGCATATCATCCAATAACCAGTTATTGTACAAATGATAAATTCCAACTCTCATTGTCATTGTGGATCCTTCTCTGTCCTAATTGGACTGCTCCACTATTTGAAAAGTTTCCTACAATGGAAAAAATCTTCCTGCCCTTTCTATTGTCTCTGACTATTAATACCAAACTATCTTTTATTTTCATTATATCCCATAAATATTCTGTGTCTATGACTCTCCTTCTGACTCATTTTACTCATTATAGCACTCTCCATACCCATCTGTGTATAAGAAAATTTTATTATTTCATTATTCCTAAGAACTGCATGGTATTCTGTGTTAGTAGTACAATAGTTTCTTTAGATACTTATCTGTTTTGGGACACTTGGGTTGTTTCCAGATATTCACTGATATAAATAGCACTGCAATGAACATAGGAGTGCAAAGGACATTTTTATATTGTGTTTTTGTGTCTGTCGAGTTTATCCCTAGGAGTAGTATTGCTGGATCATATGGAAGTTAAAATTCTAATTTTTGAGGAATACCCATATTGTTTTCCAGAAAGGCTAGAAAAGTTGGTATTCCCACCAGGAGTGAAAGAGAGTCCTTTCTCCCCACATCTACACAGTACTGGTTGTTCATGTTCTTTGTAATGTGTGCTGTGGCGTGAGATGGTATCTCGTTGTTTTGATTTTCGTTTCCCTGATGATTAGTGATCTGGATCATTTTTTAAATGTGCTTTTGGCCATATGTATTTCTTCTTTGAGAAAATACATGTTCATTTCTTCTCCCTATTTTTTGGATGGTGTTATTTATTATTTTCTTTCTGAGTTATGGAAATTCTTAAGTTATGTGTTCTCAAAAGTTACTGGATATGTTTAAAGGTAAAGATCCAGTCTTGAGTCCACTGAGCTTGCAGCAGTTTTAATCACATGACATATATTAAGTGACTGAGTCAATATAAAATAATTTTCTTTCCAATATCAGAATTAGTGAAGATCCACTCTATGTCAAACATTATTTTATGATATTTTGAGAAAAGTTTTTCTTAGTTCTTTTCCTTGAAATATCACTTCTAGAACATGAAACCTATATTGGATCCATTGTTTTACAATTTGTCTATTCTTTTAATTTTATTTATTTATTTATTTTGGTTTCTGGGACACACCTGGCAGCGCTCAGGGGTAACTCCTGACTCTACACTCAGAAATTGCTCCTGGTAGGCTCGGGGGACCATATGGGATACTGGGATTAGAACCACCGTCCTTCATCATGTAAGGCAAATGCACTACCTCCATGCTATCCCTCTAGCCCCTATTCTTTTTTTTTTTTTAGTGTCTTTATCTAGTGGTTCTGTGGGGTTTAAGGTCACTCCCTGCCTTTCTTTTCCCTGCTTGGAGAGAAGAATACAAACCAGAGCCTTTCACATGTCAACATATGTGCTCTGATACTTAACCTATCCCTCAAGCTCTAATAATAATAATAATTTCATTATTTCTCAAGGTATTAATAAGTCTAGGCAAATATTCACGTTATAGTTACAATAAGAAAGAAAACAATTTTTACAAAGCAAACTCTCACAGAACATGCATTAAACAAAAATGAACAATAAATATTGGGGCTTGCTTGATGAAAACAATTTTCATCAAAGCATAGTTGATAATTTCCACTGGAAAGGTTCAAATTGGGGCAGCAAGAGTGAGAGCAATATTTGGTGTGTGAAGAAGACATCAGAGCAAATACAACAGAAGCTTTCTTAGGCTGCTCTCACTTTGAAGTCATGGTTCTCTAATTATTTTTGTAGGTCTGAGTAGGGTTAACGGAAAAGAGGAGAGTCCATCAGAGATAAAGTGTTATCTCTCTATTTTTCAGACCCTATCTTATTTTCTATCATTCCAAATAATCTGCACTCTATATTTGTGGTGATTACAATGCTTTTGTGATGATTACAATCTACTTATGGTACTTCTGAATCTAGCTTCTTAAAGATGCTGTTGAGAAAAGAAAAAAATAATTCTGTCTCATGGTATGGCATTTTTTTTTAAGGTTTAGCAATACTGGTAAAAGTATAGTTAATGGATGGTTCTAAGTGTCATTTAAACTTTTTTCAAGAAGATGGACTACAACACAAATCAAGCTGATTATATGATAATTGCATTCACAACTAATAGGCAGAAATGTCATTTCTGAATCGACTCATGGTCAGTGTGTGTGTCTGTGAGTTTCTTTTTTCTCTCTATAAGTCAGAAGAGGAGAAAATTGAGTAAATAGGTGGACAGGAAAATAGAAATTGCCTTGAGATTTTGTATTTGTTTTCTTTTATTTGGTATATAGGTTCCAATGCCTTTTTATGTTTCTTTTATTCAGGTAGACACCTCTAAATTTTAAGTTGCTTTGAGTTGAAAAGTTGTCATATGCAACTGAAATACATTAGTATGCAGTATAATTAGTATGTCTAATGTAGCATAGTTTATTTTTTCACATTTACAGTAAAATGTAGTCACATTAAGTCTATGTGCATAGCATAGTTGATTTAGTTAGAAATTGTTATGAAATTTTGAGAATTATACCATTAAAGAATGTATGAATTCCCAAGTATCTAATTCTTAATTTGAAATTAATTACAAAATTTGTATCCATGAATTTTAGGACAGTTATTTTATTTTTTTTTTGGGTTTTTTTTTGGGGGGACACACCCATTTGATGCTCAGGGGTTCCTTCTGGCTAAGCACTCAGAAATTGCTCCTGGTTTGGGGGGACCATATGGGATGCTGGAAGATCGAACCACAGTCCTTCCTTGGCTAGCGCTTGCAAGGCAGACATCTTACCTCTAGTGCCACCTCACTGGCCCCTCAGAACAGTTATTTTTAATGCAAATAAAATTTTTTGCAATTCTTGATAAATATTTCCATGGAATGATATTAAATATTTTATCATTATAGTCATTATTTATGTATTATAAAAATGTGATTTTATATTATTCCTAGATATCTATTAATAAATATATGTTATAGTATCTCACTAATATTTTTTAATCCTCCCAAAATCTCTGTCATCCCTTTCTTATAATGTAGAAACTAACCCTCCAACTACCTAAAAACTTTCTGTCAGGTTGTTAATTGAGGAAATTATTAGCTGTTAGAGGAGATTGATTTGGAGTATAGATACATTGGGTTATGAAAACTTTAGTTAATTATATATTATAATAAGTTTTTTATAAAAGATAATTTCAGGAAATTTGGTATCCCTGATTATTTCAAATAACCACAAAGTATAATCACATATTACAAAATAGCATTTCTTATTGCTAAATCTAGCTGAAATACAAATAAAAACTTGCAATACATCTGTTAAAGGGGTAGCCATTTTTTGCACTTAACTATTAAGAACTAATTTTTTCTAATTCTGAGTAATTGTTGTTGTTGATTTTATTGTTGTTGCTGCTATTGTTGTTTATGAGACCATTCCTGACTATGCTTAGAGATTATGTCTATTTGTGATTTAAGGCTCACTCTTGGAGATGCTCAGAGAACAATATGTAGCACCAGGGAACAAAGCAGGGTCAGCAACATGCAACATAAGCAATTAAACCCTGTACTATCTTTCTGGCCTTCAAATTCTATTTTAAAATTCCATTTTTAAATGTATGCAAGCACATGCATATGTTAGTACTAAAAATGAGATTTTGATTATATATCACTGAAAAGATAATGAACTAGGTAAGATACACCAGAAGGTCTCCTTTCATTTTTACAGCATCTAATTGCTCTAAATATATTAGTGCACATATTAGCATAATTGCTTCATATATTACAGAGTGATCTTTATGTGTCATCAAAAATATGCATAGTATTTTATTATCAATAAATAATTTAAAATAAATTAAAGATTTTAATATATTAAAAAGAAAATTAAAAGTATATATGTGCATTTAAATGTATGTATGTGTTTAAGTATATACATGTACATATATATTCATATCTTAAGAACATTGCCTTGAATAATTTGAATATTTAGATTTGTCCTGATAAATTCTAAGAAAATTTTCATCTTTCATTTCCTCTGATATCTTAACTTATTTATCTCCTTAAAACTCTTTTAAAAACTTTTATTTAAATCTTCTTTAAAGTTATTCCAAACCTTATTTTATTACTTATAGAATAAAATAAAAATGAAACGAAAGACAATTGAAAGTAAGGTTTACACAACATAGAGATATTGAAATATAAGACAGGCTTAACTCCAGATACATGGACAATTATAAAGAAAAAGAAGAAACAAATATGAATATTAATGAAACTCCGACATCTAATCACAATCCATTCTCTACTACTAGTGTAATCAAAAAATTGGTAGGGAAAATAATGTTGCACACTTCTGAATGCTTAATGTTTACCAACAAACTTAGTTAAGTATCCTTAAAATAATCAGGTTAACTGTTTTAATATTTTACATATCAAGCAAAATATATTTGTAAAAGTTGTAAGAGCAGAAATAATTTGGTAATCATTCAAAAGTATTATAGGTCAAAATCTGCCAAACTAGCTTTCTGTAAGAAAATGCTAATAAGGCATATTTATGACAAATAAATATAAAAATATAGGCCTAATTATATATTTATATTAAAATATGATAGGCCTAAAATGATTAAATTAATTTTTAATAGGTGCTCACATTGTTGGGAGTTTTTTGCTTGTTTGTTTTGATTTTGATTTTGGGCCACACCCAGTGACACTCAGGGGTTACTCCTGGCTATCAGAAATTGCTCCTGGTGATATAGGGATCATATGGGAAGTACTAGGTCAGACATGTGCAAGGCAAATGCCTTACAGCTGCAACACTGCTCTGGCCCCTGGTTTTTGTTTTTATTTAGGGACCATACCAAACTGTAATTCTCCTGCCTCTGTACTTAGAGGTAGTAAGTGTCAGTGTTCAGAGGACATAATTGGTTCTGAATATGCAAACTGAAGTCAGCAAAAACAGCAGAAGTGTCTTAAATTTGTATTATCTCTTTGGTCCCTGCATGTTCACAATGTTAAATCTATTTATTAAATTCATTGTCAGTGTTTAATTCTGAATATCTCCTGTGCATCATTCTCTTGGCATAAAATAATATGGATATTCCACTATACCATAAGGTTGGATTATAAGAAATAGTAAAAGAGGGGCTGGAGAGATAGCACAGCAGTAAGGTGTTTGCGTTGCATGCAAAAGGACAGTGGTTCAAAACCCGGATTCCCATATGGTCCCCCGAGCCTGCCGGGGGTGATTACTGAGCGTAGAGCCAGGAGTAACCCCTGAGCGCTGCTGAGTGTGACCCAAAAACCAAAAACTAAAAGAAATAGTAAAAGAGTAAATAAATGATGACACTATTAAAGCAAATTAATTTTGAGGAGGCCAGATCAAATAATAGCAGGTGAGAAACCTTACTTCTAAGAGACTAGCAATTTTTAACACTGAGTTTCATAGTACATTGTTGAATATTAGGTCAAGAATAGATCATAGATTCAAAAGAATGAGGAGTGAAATTCTAAACCAACTATAATATATAAATCAATTAAATAAGAAATACATGCTCAGGGCCCAGAGAGATAGCACAGCGGTGTTTGCCTTGCAAGCAGCTGATCGAGGACCAAAGGTGGTTGGTTCAAATCCCGGTGTCCCATATGCTCCCCCTTGCCTGCCAGGAGCTATTTCTGAGCAGACAGCCAGGAGTAACCCCTGAGCACCGCCGGGTGTGGCCAAAAAAACAAACAAAACAAACAAACAAACAAAAAAAAAGAAATACATGCTCACTTTTAATGTTATTTAGATTTTAGAATTTTTAAAACAGCATGATTTTGCCTATACTGATAGACAAAAGCAGTTTAATTTTTACAAATAGTACAATGATTTAATTCATGACATGTAAAATTTTAAAAAGCAAGAAAGATGGCTAGATACAGTAGGTAAGGCAAAAGATAACAAAAACAATGACCCAGTTTTCTCCAGGAGAGTCCATTTTTGCATTTGCTCATGATACCTTTTGTTCTTACAATTTAAGAGCCGAAAAGAATAAATTTCTTAAATTTACTCAAAGAAATTAATCAACCTTTAAATTACAGTCAGCTATAGATTGAAATCCTTAATCATATGTTGGAATTCACCATCAGTTATATTATTGACAAAGAAAATCAGATTTATAGATAGCAACAGGGCATTTAGACAATTTTTGGAAATGAGTATAAAGCTTCCTGTTATTTTTCTCAGGCTTCATGTTGTGGACTTACCTCACACATTAATCCTGAAAAAAAATACTTAAAAATCCCTACAATAAGTTAAATGATCACAAACTTCTAACCTTTTTTTTCTATAATTTGAATAATGCAAATTTTGCTTTGTTTAAAGAATAATAATTGTCCAAAGTGTTTTGAAGTTTTCCTGGTATAGGTCCTTCACTTTCCTTGTAATGGAGGGAGGACAACTTCCCTGATTCAATTCCCCTGATTCAATGTTAATATGTGCCTAAAATATTACTGTGCAAGATATGTAATACACTTTGGTCAAAATAAAAATTATTATAAAAATAATATAAGATTTTTAATTACAGAGGATTAACTCTGTCAACAACAACCAAGCAGAACGTTTTCTGGCACCACAAAAAAGATATTAGGGTTCAACAATGAACATGCAGGAGCTTGAAGCTGATTACATGACAGTATGCTTCAATGGTGGACATACCCTATATCTTGTAGGCCAAGGTAATTTCATTTTATATTTCCCCAATATTTATGTGCCTTTGCAAAAGAAAAAAAAACGAAACAAAACAAAACAAAACAAAAACAACTTACCACACCATTTCATTTTTTTATTTCTTTTAATTTTTTCCTCTTTTAAATTTATATGTATAGCTTCTAAACAAGGGTTCCTGCCAGCTTTCTTTATTTTGCTTGTTTTGTTTTTGTTTGTTTTTTTTAAAAAAAAAACCATAGAACAGCATTCATCTTGTTTTGCCTCATATTTCTATGTCTTTCTACAAATTGAGAAAATAGTGGATGGTATTAGGTGCAAAGCCTTCTCATGAGCATTGAGTAGAAATAAAAAATGACCAGACCTAAATACCTAACCAAAAGTCAATCACAATAGAATCAAGAGACTCTAACTACAACAAGCTGTACACAAAAGGGACCCGTTACACGAGCTGTCCAGTGGGCTAACTGTGGATGTATGGGGTGCATGCTGGGAACAGTTGAGGATGGAAGTCAACTCTGGT
Source organism: Suncus etruscus (assembly GCF_024139225.1). Classification (NCBI taxonomy): domain Eukaryota; kingdom Metazoa; phylum Chordata; class Mammalia; order Eulipotyphla; family Soricidae; genus Suncus; species Suncus etruscus. The sequence goes on from NC_064855.1 coordinate 76,844,390, forward strand.
AATGGGAATTGCCCTAATTCACTGAAACCATGTACCTTAAATAAAACTGTGAAAGACTTGTAATTAAAAACAGCAAATTTTAAAAATTAAAAATATATTATATAATCATAGATAGTATATGATAGAACATATTAATATATAATATTATAAGCATTACATCTAATATATTAATAGGTTAATATACTGATATTGATGATTATAATAATTGTTGTTATTATTGTATTATCAGCTTAATGTGATATATTAGATTATTAAATCTAATTTATTATCATATAGTCATGGATATTACATGATAGTTATATTTATCATTCTTATTAGTGAAGAAAAATTCAAACAAAAACAATAAGTTAATCTTGTCAACCAATGATGTTTCACACACAAATATCTGAAAACTTTTATCCTCGTGCTTTAAAAAGAAGGAAAACATAGACAAAACTCTCTAGATTTATCACACATTAATTAAAGTTGATCATAAATAAAAATAAACATATAGCTTATATTTTTCTACAAGGTAACTAGGAAACAATTTAGAAAATATTGGCATAATAATGACTCTTATGATACAGCATTAAAATTAGCATGTTCATTGTGCAATGACTTCCTCAGTAAATGTATATCTTTATATGGAGAAATAAATTTTTCTGGTTTCCAGATCTCAAATTAATACATCAATAAAAATTATTTTAGTCAAAACTCATCATACTAGTATACATATATCCAGCTGTAACTATACTCAATAAACTTCACCTATTACCTAATAGTCACCCACATTTCCAAGTTTTATTTTAGTCATCATAATTGACAATGCTTTTAATAATAGGCTTCATATACTATTTTCCATCCCTGCACTCTGCACTCTCCACCAATGTTTGCTTCTCTCCATCATCTCCTTGACATGGTAAACTTAGTTCTCTAGACCAAGTCTTACATTTGTTAGCTTTAGCCATTTGTCAATCTCTTACAATTCTTCTTTATTATATCCCACAACTGAGAAAGATTTATTTGTATTTTGTTTTTCTGGATTACTTCACTCAGCATTAAAAACACAACTTATACTACTGTTCCATATGAAAAAGTAGCAAATTGTATGATTTCATCTTCTTGCAGAGCTGAGAAGTATTCCAGAGAGATTACCTGTTCTACTACTGGATACTTGGGTTGCTTCCAGATTTTGTCTAACAGAAAAGCACAAGCTCACCACAAACAGAAATGAGTTTAGTTAGAGAAATAACTACATTTTGAACTATCCTAATAATGAGAATGTACGAGGGAAATAGAAAGCCTGTCTAGAGTACAGGCGGGGGTTTGGTAGGGAGGAGGGAGAATTGGGACATTGGTGATGGGAATGTTGCACTGGTGATGGGTGGTGTTCTTTACATGACTGAAACCCAAACTCAATCATGTATGTAATAAAGTTGTTTAAATAAAAAAATAAAAAAAATGAAAAGCACAAATCTCATATTTTTAGTAGAGTTTTTTTTTTTTTTTTGGTCCTTAGTTTATGCCAAGAAATGGAATTTTTCATTTATATGAATACTCAATTTTTTCTTTTTTCTTGCTTTGTTTTGGTTTTTGGGTGGCCCATTTGGTGTTCAGGGGTTACTCCTGGCTATGCGCTCAGAAATCTCTCCTGGTTTGATGGGGGGGGGGACCATGTGGGACGCCGAGGGATTGAACCATAGTCCATCCTAGGCTAGCGCTTGCAAGGCAGGCTCCTTACCTCTAGCACCACCTCTCTGGCCCCCAATTCTTACTTTTTTTATTTTGGAAATGTCCACATTGTTTATTACACAAAAATTGATTCAGTCAACATTCATACTTACACTGAATGAGAAACTTTATTAACAAGTTTTTTTTTCTCTCCTGAGAAATATTGAAGAATTCTTCACATATAACTCCAGCTTTCAGAATCTATTTCCAGAACATCCAATACAAGATACCAAATTCTTAAATATTCTATATTTATGCATATGTATATTTATATGTCTATGTAAGCAGCATAAAATGTTCTAAGATAAATTAAAAGCTAAATAAAGGAGGGAGTAGAAACAGAGACATTGTTAAAAGTAAAGGTTTAGGGACTAGAGACATGACTCAACTAACTGGATCATATTCCTGAGCCTTGTCTTTATTTTATATTTGTTTATTTATAATAGCTTTGGATTTTTTTTTTTTGCCTAGCCCCCACTTTGGATTTTTTTTTAAATATATTACTTGTGGCACTCCGTTGTAACTCCTGGTGACTTTGGATGACCAAATTGGGTGCCATGATAGACCCTGTGCTAGGTAAGTACTCAACCCATTGTTTAATTGCTCTAGCTCATGAGGCTGTATTAAATACCTGGAATGCCTCTCAATTATTAATTTTAGTCCTGAAAATACTCAGTACATTTTGTTTGTTTGTTTGTTTGTATTTGGGCTACATGAAGCAGTGCTCACGAGTTACTCCTGATTCTGGGCTCAGAATTCACTTCTGGCAGGCTCCAGAAACCGTCATATGAGATGCTGGGGATTGAATCTGAGTCTGTCCTGGGTTGTCGGTGTGCAAGGCAAACCACTATACTATAGTATACTATATACTATATATACTCTCTCTATATAGTCTATATATAATATATTATAATATTTAATATATACTATATAGCCTATATATAGTATATATTAAATATTATAATATATTATATATTATAATAATATAAGTTTATTAAAAACTATATATAAACTATATATAGAATACTATATACTATAGTACCATTATACTATAGATCGGGACCCTCCTTAGTACCTTTGATGTGTCTTTGGAGATTCCTACTACCACTACGTTGTAGTAGCACTGTATTGCTCATTTTGAATATTGAGCTTCTAGGCATGGCAAGGGTCACAAGAGTAGTCTCAGCATTCTCTAGCACTACTGAAGATGTCATTATTTGGGGGGGTAGGGGTTTGGGGCACACCCAGCGGTGCTCAGGCTCTGTGCTCAGAAGTCACTCCTGGAAGGTCGGGGGCCATATGGGATGTCGGGATTAGAACCGGGGTCCGTCCTGTGTTGGCTGAGTGCAAGGCAAATGCCTTTCCTCTGTGCTATCGCTCTGGCCCCTGAAGATGTCATTATTAAAGAAACAAACAAACAAACAAAAAACAGAACTTGAACCACAGCCTTAATCTTAATAAGAAAGCCAAACAGATAAAGCAGGATTCTTTGAATTTTAATAGTAAATCTTTAAGTTGGAAATGATTCCATACCTCATAATGTATCAATCCATTTTTTTCATTATTAAGGGGACTGATGGGTCCCAAAGAGCGGTCAAGAGGCCCAGGCAATTGATAGAGATCTCTGACCACTCTGACATGGTGATTCATTGCAGAGGTGCTTTTGCTTGCCACTTGAAGTGCCTGGAATCATCAGGAACATCTTGGAACTCAATAGTCTCCAAGGCGATGCTCAGGGGACCATTTAGTGCCAGGAATCTATTGAGTTTTGAAGTATACAAATAAAGTCCCCTCAGCTCTATACCTCTCCATGCCCTCAATTAAGTTTATTAAAAAAACCACCTTTAATTTCAATCTTAATATATTCTAAAATGGAAAAATATAACTGAGATAAAGGATGCTGACATTAATGAGAATCTTATTAGATAACTCTAAATAGGGGATTAGAGGGATAGCACAGTGGTAGGTTGTTTGCCTTGCATGTGGCTATCCACGATGAATCCAGATTTGATCCTTGGCATCCCATATGGTTTCACGAGACTGCCAGTAGCAATGAATGAGTGCAGAGCCAGAAATAATCCCTGAGCTTCACCAGGTGTGACCAGAAAAATAAATAATTTTAAATAATTTTAAATCACAAAGAAATTAACGAATTTATGTTGCTCTTAAATAACCTGGGTTTGATCATGGATATTGCATATGATCTCTCAAGCATTCTCAGGAGTAAATCTGGAGCACAGAGCACAGAGCCATCAGTAATCTCTCAGAACTATTATACAGTCCAAAATCATCATAAAACCATAAATAAAAATAAGGGGGCAAGGTAGGGCTGCAGATGGAATGATAGTATGGTTAAGATTCCTACCTTGTACAAGATTGACCTGGGTTCAATTCCCGGCATCTTTATGATCCCCAAACACTTCCAGGTGTAATTTTTGAGTTTAGAACTAAGAATAAGTCTATGTACCAACAGGAGTAATTTCCGTATCTAGATCCAGGACTAACCACTGAGCGCTGTCTGGTGTAGCCCCACCAAAACATGAATAAAAATTAAGGAAGAGTTGAACTAAGTTGGTAAAGATAATTTTTGGGTGACTGGAAGTTGGGCCAAACATGGCAATGCTTAGGGTTTAGTCCTAGCTCAGCACTCAGTGTTCACTCCTGGTGAACTGTGGGGTCAACATTCAGTGCAATATATCAAACCAGATTCTGCTGTGTGCAAGGAAAATGTACTATATTTCTAGTCCCAACTAACCTTGATTTTCTTATTCTATGAAATACCCCATATATCTTAGGAGTTCACAATAAAGATTACTTTTTATCATTCATATTTACTTTTGAAAGACAAAATGGAAACAATTATTTGTAATTGTATATGATTTTCTACATGGGCACTGATATGTTAGAAGATTCATCAAATGTACTAAGTATTTAAGCTAAATTATTAAACATAATGTATATGTTCATATTATTATTCAAAAATTTTACAAGGATTGTGGACTACCAAATTCTTGACTTGGATTGTACTTGAATGCAACATCAGTGAAGTTGTTTAAAGTGAAATGCTCTAGAAATATTTTATCTTTCTCTTTCTTTTTGCATTCTGGCATGGTTTGATTTTAGGACCCAAACTATTGTGTGGTGCTTGTCTATATTGCTGTAGTGTTCACTGGATATTTTATTTGATATTTCTTTTAGTATAGTTGTGGTGTTTCAATTACCTTTTTCCTGTACTCTCTCAAACTGAGATTGAAAGCTCTGGAAGGACTCCACCCATTTTCAGCTTATTTGATTTTTTTTCCTTCAAACAAAACCACATAACTCGAACTATCTAGCTCCGCCTCTAATAGAGGGGGAAACAAGGGAGGGTAGCAGGACCAAACATATATGATCACTAATAGTAAGCTAGACAAAGAGGGGACCACTTACTCTAGCAGCCCGGGGGGGTGATGGTAGGGGATATGGATTGCAGGAAGGGAACGGGGAAGGGGGAGGACAAATTTGCTATGGGTATTCCCCTGACTCAATGTTAATATGTACCTAAAATACTAATTTGAAAGATATGTAAGCCAATATGATCAAAATAAAAATTAAAAAAAGAAATATCACTGAAATAAATGTATACTTACTTTTTAAAAAGATTTGCTTGTTTTGTTCATAATTAAGTTTATATTCACTAATTGTTACCACTAATTAATTTTTAATTACTGTCAAGTCACATGTCAAATTAACCATAATGTCTTTTATCTGTTTCTGGAAAGAGAACATGTGCTCCCCACCATAATAAAAGATCTTTCCTATTACTAACTTTTCTCTAAGATTACTTGCAATAGATTTGTGGTTAACAATCACAACATATTTGAAAGAATTCTGCAGTACAGTTCAAAATTATTTAAATCATGGACTGTTTTATTATCCTTGCCACTTGTAAGAATAGTAACACTTTTGTAATGTCTCTAAAATGTGCTGTCAGTAGTATACACATAGACTTCAAACAGCTTTAAAGTTTTGATACTTGCAAGTTGTCAAAGTGCTTTCAACTCTCAAAAGCAATTTCTTCAGACCTTATTACACTTCTGGCATCAAGTAACTAGCTCTACATTTGGAAATGCCTGAATAGTTGTTTCAACTCCATGTAGCCACTAACTAAACAGTGGTATAGCTCTGGCATAAATACTCCCAGTCTTTTATTCCTGAATAAAACCAAATTATGGTGAGACTAAAGAAACTGTAGAGCCTTCTGTGTGATTGAACAGACAATATGGAACTTTGCTTTTCTTGACTTTACACTATTGCTTAGTATGCAAAATAGGAGTTGATTTGTGTTCCTCACAAAGAACATGTTGAATTTAAAAATCTTCATTATCTCGATTTCAGAGTAGATTAGGCCATGAGGTTTAAGATGTTTATAGAAATACGAAAATTGAAATTAGGTCATTAAAATGGGCTTTTAGCTACTAAGGTTATTGCCATATAAAAAAGGAAATTTAAGTGGCCAAATTAGAAAAAAAAAAGGCATATGCCAGATTTTCTTTTATTGCACACAGAAGGAAAAAGTTTTACCAATACCATTATATCAAAGAAATGCTCTTCAGAACTGTTAAATAGTCAACATATTCTTTGGTGTGTGTTTGTGTATGTAAGTATGTGTTTGTGTGTGTATGTGTGTTTATGCCACAACTATGATGCTCATGATTTACACCTTGTTCTTGTGCTCTGATACTAATCTTGGTGAAGCACAGAAGCCAGCTGGAGTGCCAGGGATAAATACCTGAGTGAATTACATGGAAGACAATTACCTTACTCTGTCCTACAAATTTAATGCTGTTAACCCACCCTGTCTGTGTCAGCATTCTTTCAAAAAATCTTAAAGAAGTCTAAAATTCAGTTAAAACCATCGCTTTCACTACCAACATTTTCTCAATTAAAATTTTTATATAAGTGTTGCAAGTCAGCCACTGAAGAGGTTGACTGATGGAAGGATGGAGGATGAGGTTGACTGATGGAAGGATGGAGGATGAGGCCTTTCTCTTCCAGCTCGGAGCACGCGTCTGCCACCCTGTCTAGCCAACGGTTCTGAGGTGAAACGGCGGGTAAACAGCTCGCAGACAGTCAGGCTTGTGGAAATATTAGCTTTATTCGGTGGACAAGACTGAAGTCCAAAGATCCAGCCTCAGTTCCAGCAAAAAAAAAAAAGCCTCAGCCTTCCACAGACCCTTGTTTTTATCCCCCAGAATCAGGTACCACCCAATGGTGGAATCAGATACCAACCAATGGTGGAAGCAGAATCAGGTACTACCCTAGGGTGGGGGCAGAATGCCAGGTCACACCCTAGGATAGGGCACAATCGCCAATCAATTTAGGGTGAGTAACATAGTAATCCCCTAAAATATTTACATACACACATATAAGTACTTATGTCATCTAGTTTCTGGGGTAACATATCTATGCTTAACTTGCAATTAAGTAGTTATAGTATAAAAGACTGTAATAAGGGGATTGGTAAATACCAGTTATTTTAAAGAAGAAAACAGTAGTATTTAGCATTGATACTTCCTTGTGTCATTAATAAAGGTATTTTATTTACTCTAGGAGATGACAATTAGCCATTAATTTTAACTCTTCTGAGAACAGATGATAGTAATTCTCTGACAGAATCTATAGGTTTAAGTACTTTAATTATAGTCTTGTAACCCCATGGTTTACTTTTGCCCCTGCTTTGCCCATGTACCCGTATTTTAATATTTCAAAATGCTTATAGCAACAACACAAAACTATTTTTTAAAAACTGGTCTTTGGGTCCAGGGCAAGAGTACAGTGGGTAAGGTAGAGTACTTACCTTGCACAAAGTGGGCTTGGATTCTATATTTTGTATCCCGAATGGTCCCTAAGCACCAATAGGATTGATCCCTAATCACTGAGCCAGCAAAAAAAAGAAAAAAAATCTAGAAAAAAATAAAACCTTATTTTATTGAAAAAAAGAAATGATTATAGATGTGATCCTTTTGCATATTTTCTAAAACTATCATATATTGAAAGAGGAAATCAGTTTTCTCCTTGCTAGCAGATAAATGAAAAATATTTTCAATTTATTTTAAATACATTCTTTGTTTTGTCTATTTTGGGGATAAAACTGGCTGTGCTCAGGGGTTATTCCTGGCTCTTCAATCAGGAATCACTCTTAAAAGAGCTCTGGGGACCATATGGAATGCCGGGGATCAGACCTGGGTCAGCTGCATGCAAGGTAAATACCCTACACACTATGGTATCATTCCAGTTCCAAATTTATTTAAAGTATATTGTATATTTAAAGTATAATGTAAATATATTGTCATTAAAGTATATTGCAATTTAAAAGTATATTTTATTGTATTTAAAGTATATTATCATTGTAATTTAAAGTATATTGAATCCCTGTGAAATTCACAGTTTCAATGTTCTTCATGATTGAATTTCATTCATACAATGTCTAATACCCCTCCCTTCACCAATGCACAATTCTCACCAATGTCCCCAATTTACTCTCCCTTCGACCCTGATCTTGTAGCTCTCCTCCCTCCACCTCCTGCTTCTATATCAGATATTTTTCTTCTCTTTCTCTCTATTTCTCTCTATTTTTTTTCCTTTCAGACATTGCTAGACACTTTTAGACACTGTTATTTTCAATATTATTACTGAAGGGGTATCATTTATTTTACTTAACCTCCTTTCAGCACCCAGTTCTTGTCCTGAGTGATCATTTGCAACTATCATTATCTTAGTTATCCCTTCTCTAATCTAGCTGCACTCTCTAACTTCAACTTACCTATTTGTGGCAGTCTTCCTACATTGGACCATGCTCTTGGCCCTAGTCTCTGTTGTTTAGGTATTATTACCATACAATCTTATCTTTTTATTCCACAGATGAGTGCAATATTTCTATGTCTATTCTCCCTCTCACTCATTTGTCTCAGCATAATATTCCTCCATGTTTATGCAAATATCATGGCATTATTTTTCTAAAGCAGTGTAATAATATTTTGTATAGGTGTACCATGGTTTCTTTATCCACTCATCTGTCCCTAAACAGTTATGCTATTTAGCATATTATGGCTATTGTTTTTAGTGCTGCAATGAACTTAGGTGTGCAAATGACTACTATGTAATATGTTTTGGGGTTTGTAGGGTATATTCCCAGAAGTGGCTGGGTCAAATGAAATCTCAATTTCTAGTTTATTGAAATTGTTTTCCAAGAAGGCTGGACCAGTTTACATTCTCACTAGTGGTGAATGAGGGTCCCTTTCCACATCAGTGGAAGCACTGATTGTTTCTGTTTTCGTTGATGTGTGCCAAACTCCGAGGTCAGATATAATATCTCATTGTTTTGATTTTTATCTCCATGATGATTAATGATATGGAGCATTTTATTTGTGTCTGCTCATCTCTTCACCCCATTTGTGAATGGGATCCTTGGATTACTTTTTCCTTTTATTTAAACACCATGGTTACAAGTTTGTTCATGTTTGAGTTTTAGTCTTACAATATATACCACCTTTCACCCATGAACATTTTCCACTACTAATGATCCTAGTTTCTCTCTCACCCTTTAGAGCATTTTTTCATGTGCCTTTTGTTCATCTGTATAGATTCTCTGAGGACCTTACAGTAAGGTACTGGCAGCTCCATTTTAAATATCTCCATGACACATTTTAAATATTTCTTTTTTTTTATTTTTCTCTCAAAATTGTTTTGATTTGCATTTCCCTGATAATTAGTGATGTGGAGCATTTTTTTTTCATGTGCCTTTTAGACTTTTTGTCAAATTGTCAATTTCTTCTTCCCATTTTTTGATAGGATTAGTTTCTTTTCTTGTAAAGTTCTGTCAGTATCTTGTATATTTTGGAAATTAGCCCCTTATATGATGGGTATTGGGTGAATAGTTTCTCCCACTGAGTGGGTGGTTCTTGCATTCTGGACACTGTTTCCATTGAGGTGCAGAAGCTTCTCAGCTTAATATAGTCCCATCTGTTGATCTCTGATTTCCTTGTTTGGAGAGTGCAATTTCCTTGTTTTTCAATATTGATTTGGCTATGCTAGGTCGTTTATGATTCCATACAAACTTTATAATTGATTGTACCAAGTCTTGAAGGAGTTTGTCCGAATTTATTTTTTTTTCTTTTCTTTTCATTTTTTTTTTGATTTTTGAACCATACTTGGTGATGATGGCTATACACTCAGAAATCATTCCTGGCTTGGGTGGCCATATGGGACTCCAGGGATCGAACCCAGATCTATTCTGGGTTAGTCATGTGCAAGGCAAATGCCCTTCTGCTGTGCTATCACTTCAGCCCTGAGAATTGTTTTTCTAATGTTGCCAAATAAAAAATATCATTTATTATCTTTTTTTTCTTCTTTTTTACACCCATCACCAGTGCAATATTCCCATCACCAATGTCCCAAGTCTCCCTCCTCCCCACCCGACCCCCGCCTGTACTCTAAACAGGTTCTCAATTTCCCTCATACATTCTCATTATTAGGACAGTTCAAAATGTAGTTATTTATCCAACTAAACTCATCACTCTTTGTGATGAGCTTCCTGAGGTGAGCTGGAACTTCCAGCTCTTTTCTCTTTTGTGTCTGAAAGTTATTATTGCAAGAATGTCTTTCATTTTTCTTAAAACCCTTAAATGTGTGAGACCATTCTGCGTTTTTCTCTCTCTCTCTGACTTATTTCACTCAGCATAATAGATTCCATGTACATCCATGTATAGGAAAATTTCATGACTTCATCTCTCCTGACAGCTGCATAATATTCCATTGTGTATATGTACCACAGTTTCTTTAGCCATTCGTCTGTTGAAGGGCATCTTGGTTGTTTCCAGAGTCTTGCTATGGTAAATAGAGCTGCAATGAATATAGGTGTAAGGAAGGGGTTTTTGTATTGTATTTTTGTGTTCCTAGGGTATATTCCTAGGAGTGGTATAGCTGGATCGTATGGGAGCTCGATTTCCAGTTTTTGGAGGAATCTCCATATCGCTTTCCATAAAGGTTGAACTAGACAGCATTCCCACCAGCAGTGGATAAGAGTTCCTTTCTCCCCACATCCCCGCCAACACTGTTTATTCTCATTCTTTGTGATGTGTGCCATTCTCTGTGGTGTGAGGTGGTATCTCATCATTGTTTTGATTTGCATCTCCCTGATGATTAGTGATGTGGAGCACTTTTTCATGTGTCTTTTGGCCATCTGTATTTCTTCTTTGTCAAAGTGTCTGTTCATTTCTTCTCCCCATTTTTTGATGGGATTAGATGTTTTTTTCTTGTAAAGTTCTGTCAGTGCCTTGTATATTTTGGAGATTAGCCCCTTATCTGATGGGTATTGGGTGGGGCA